>NC_142777.1:18624020-18925797 GCF_988280905.1 Pimephales promelas
TACTTTAAATATTTCAACATTCTGAAGGCTTGTAAGGGAACATGAGACAAATTCCATTAAGTCTGTCCATTTGGGATGAGACTGTGTTAAGTCAACAAACCCCATCTTAACCCATTAAAATGGCCCACTTATTTGCTGAAGATAAAATTAAGCAAAAGTTCATGAAAACACAGCACAGCAAACTTCATTAACTGTATAATGTTGTGGAGCTAGGCACGATGCACAAATGGCTTGTACACAAACCTGAAATCAATTATATTTTTTCTTGAAACATCTCCAAATAAAAGGGTTAGAAAGCTGTTTACTAGTGTTAAAAAATATACAAATAAACAGGGGCAGGAATGACAATTTCTCTTTCCACACTCAAATTGCTCTGTTGGTGATTGTGTAGTACCCTGTTTTTTTTGTTTTTTTTTAAAAGACAAAGTAATTGTTGAGTCATTGTAGTGTTTTGTAGTATCAAGCACAAGTACCCTGTTTTTTTTTGTTTTTTTTTAAAAGACAAAGTAATTGTTGAGTCATATTTTCTTTATTTTTTTGGCACACATGTTCTGTCAGTTGTGTAGCAGTTTGTTGCCACAGGCACAATAATGCATTTTAGTCTGGACAGAGTACTCAGGTCACAGTTTATGTTCAGGCATCGCTAATGAAAACAAGTGTGGTTTCTGAATTGTATTAACATTTGCACCAAAAGCTGTTTTTTTTTTTTTTGGGGGGGGGGGGGGGGGGGGGGGGTATAGCTTCATGCCTCCAGGTCATTACGTCTCTAAATAATCCTGTGAGTGTACGTTGTAACAGCATCCCATGCGTCCTGAAACATGGGGCAAAGGTAAAAAGACTCGAAATTAGGAAACATTTGTTTTTATATATAAATACTGAATATTGTGCAAATACAATCAAAGTACCCTTAAACCCATTTCATGTATATATAATATTGTCCTTTACAAGACATAATTTTGAATTCAAGCAAAAAAATAACAATTTTGTCAAGACAGGGCTGAGCAAATACTCACAATTGCACTAAGAGAAACAGTCCAAAACAGTCCACCGCTACAACTAAAATATTATACTCGTTAAAAAAAAAAAAAAAAAAAAAAAAAAAAAGGACATTTGGATGCTCGTATTTGCAAAGTTGATGATGCAAACTCAGTGTAGTACCTGACATTGGTCCAAAGATCAATTAAAAAACGAGGCAGCACTTCATCATGGATGAAGTCAACAACACTGTTCAATAAAAATAAATCCTCAGAGAAAAGTTCTTTCCCCACCGTTACATATTCAAGTCCTTTTGGTTCGGCGATCACATAGTGACTGGCACTAATAATCTGTGAAAGCTTTCCTGGCACCAGAATGCGTATCACTCTGGATTTACAGGTCCTGCTCAAGCACTTTAGCTGGGCTGGCACCATGGGGTCTGGCTGAGGTCACACTCTAGGACGACGCTGATGACGGTGCATGGAGCTCCACTGATGGTCACTTCCTTTCTGGACTCCACCTTGTAGCGGAGGTTGGTGAGGCCACCCTCGGGGTCCACCTTAAACTGCTCCTGTCGAAAGCAGACCGAAATCATTGGGACAAGAGGCATGACAATGATGTCACGACATAAACAACTACTGATCAGAGAACATCTGACAAACTTTGCTTCATTTTAGAAAGACTGGAAGTGTATATGTTTGTACATTTCAGTTAAGCTGTGTCGACATACCTAGTCTTTATTAGTAGTACCTTTCCACACCTTTCAATAATACTAAACTAAAAAAATAACACAAACTGAGTCATGGGAATTATGTAATGACCAAAAATTCTCAAAACAATATTATATTTGTTCTAATACATTTATAGATTCGATTATATTTGTATTTGATTAAAATGTTTAAGTTCATTATAAATATAAATTCAGCCAAATATGTTCAAATGTCTTACATGGTTATGCAAGATATGTTATGAATACAGCTTATTAATTGATACACATCTTTATGCCAATTTAAATATTGGCAATGTGAGTTAAATAAATTTAAGATTTGATTAAAACATAATCATACCATAGTGTTAACCCCTTGCTATCCATTTAGGGGATGCAACCACTCAAAACCTTACAACAAGAACTTGTTTTGCAAGAATGCAATACATTTATAAAGTGACAGTCAAGACATTTATAATGTTACAAAAGATTTATATTTCAAATAAATGCTGTTCTTTTGAACTTTCTATTCAAAGAGTCCTGACAAATTTTTATTTTCAACTTTGATAATAAGAAAATGTTTTTTTCTTATCATCAAATCAGCATATTAAAGGAGGAACTAATCTTTTTTCGGGTCATCTGGTTCATTCAACGAACGAAATGACTCGAAAAAAGATTCATTCATTTTGATGAACAAGTTCGAACAGGAGAGTCAACTTAACTTAAACTTGTTTACTTTTTTTTTTAAACGAGCGATCGTTTCGCTAGATAAGACCCTTATTCATCGTCTGGTGTCATTTAAAGCCCTTTGAAGCAGCACTGAAACTCTCATTTGGACCTTGAACCGTTTGGTTCCCAATGAAGTCCATTATATGGAGAACAATCCTGGAATGTTTTCATCAAAAACCTTAATTTCTTTTCGACTGAAGAAAGAAAGACATGGACATCTTGGATGACATGGGGGTGAGTAAATTATCAGCAAAAGTTGTTTAAAAATTAACTACTCTGAAGGATCATGTGACACTGAAGACTGGAGTAATGATGCTGAAAATTCAGCTTTGCCATAACATGCATAAATTACTTTAAAATGCATTCAAACAGAAAACTGTTATTTTAAATTGTAATCATATTTCATAGCATTACTGTTTTTACAGTATTTTTGATAGACTTACGAGACTACTTCAGAGCAGGTACTGAGCATTGGGATCTGAGGTATTTTTAAAAAGAATTAATTCTACCTGCTTTTGTGCAGCGATCCGCTTCTGGTCTCTCTTCCTCCAGGCTGGATCATGGATGTGTCTAAATGTTTTAGTTCCTGTAGTAATACCCGTTGGCCTAAAAAGCTGCAGAGATTTGAATTGTCACGATTAAATAACTTAATAAAATAAAACTTAATGATGAAATAAAATGAAACGCATCAACTCCTAATAAGCAGGTGCGCAAGAATAAATAGTGTTAGTGTTCAGTTCTTTAGTACCTCGAGTTTAGCCGTTTTTAGTCTTCTGAAAAACTCATCATCTTCTCTTCCCCATCCCCAAAAGCGATTTGACATCCCATTGCACTATAGGGAAAAAAATCATAAGAAATTGTCATTTGCAATGAAATTCTGTAGTGCTGGAACCAGTACTAAGTGTACAAACTTATTCAGGTTTCTAACCATTTGATAATGTTTCTTGGTAAGCAGCAGGATCCCTCCCACATACGTCTTATAATGATATAACGGATGGAGCTCTGGTGAGGCCACATGGAAGGGCCCCTCCTCTGGGAATCCATAATCCAGATCCTCATTTTGGGGCAACAAGTCCACATCATGCATTGCAATGTAGTCCGTGTCATTACCACTTTCCATATAGCCAACATTAATAAGAGAGGCACGATTGAACCTGACAAAAGAGAGTCAAAATCCAAATTGTTTTACTCCATAACACTTGTGTAATGGATAGTGCCTTCAGCAAAAAATAATATATTTATTCCAGCAATGAAATATGTGCATGTATATATTTTATATATATTTATTCACAATTAATATTATATATAAATATAAATATTTGATATATTAATAACACATTTTTCTTAAATATATAGATGCATGTGTGGGTATTTGTATATGAAGAGTTCAGATGCAAAAGCCTCTAAATGCCATTTGAAATTTTCTTCTTTAATGATGATTTTTTATCAAACTTGTATATTTAAGTTCAGTAATTTCACTTAAATGGAAATGATAATCACCTATTAATTGTTATTTAAGTGAAATTACTGAACTTAAATATACAAGTTTGATAAAAATCATCATTAAAGAAGAAACTTTCAAATGGCATTTAGAGGCTTTTGCATCTGAACTCTTCATATACAAATTAATAATACACACTACACACACATATATTATGTAAACACAAACTTTTATTTTGGATGCGATTATTCGTTGCCCATCCATACTTTTTATATATAACTCTGATTGTATTCGTCTGAAAGTCATTTACACCTAGGAAGGCTTGAGGGTAAATCATGTGGTAATTTTAAATTTTGGGGTGAATTATCCCTTTAACGGAGTCTTCTACAATAGGTTTACATGAATCTAAGGTAAAAAATAAATAAATAAATAAATAAATAAACAAACATTGCAGGCATTTTACATTCACAAACAACTAAATAAACATAACATGAAAGGTAATATCCGAAAGAGCATAATAGGGGCACTTATCAAGAATCATTAGCAAACACAAAAAGTTAAGACGCATAGTAAAATTACTCACCGAAAGCGATCCACTTGGTTTATAATAAATATGTTATGCCGTATTTTCTTTTTGTTGAGGAAAGCATGCATGTAAGGGACGAATATTAGCAGCTCTTCAAAGCGCTCTCTGAATGGCACGATGAGGGCCATTTTGTGTGGGCCCCAGGAGGGGTCATCAGCAGAAGATGACTGTCTCTCTATGGGACAGGGCTGATGAGGGAGGTGGCTGTATCCAACAGTCTGGTTCATGTCTCCAGAACAAGTCAGCTGCACCCAAAGAAGGGACCCCAAAACAAATACCATGCAGAACCCGAAGAGCTTCCAGACGGTGCATTTCCTCGACAGAAAACTGAAAAACACAAATAATTGAGCTGAACCTGATATATCACATATCAGCATTCAATAAAAGGATAATAACATAACAGTCCGGTTAGCATCTTGTGGTTATGTGGCTGTGTTCCAGACACACTAAAAGCACTATAACTAACCCATGACATTGCTTAATGACAGCGCCTGACGGATTTCCCTTTAAACCAGGAAGTGTTGCGACAAATCAAAGTGCAGGTTAAAATTCAGGCGAATACAGGCAGTATTAGCAGGAGGTACATTCTCATTCTTGAGAGCATTTCATTGAGTGCAAGACCATCAATACTCATCAAGGTCATCAATACTTCTGGTTAGTTTTTCTAGAAAATAAACATCATGCATCTCTAAACAACTTGTCTTACTCAACCAGACTTAACCCCATAAAGTCTACTGTATGTTTGATACATGAAATTTTAAAGGGTTAGAATAGTTTAATAATGTTGATATTTTGGGGGTTTGCACACAATCTATTGTCGTTGCTTGATAAACTTAAGGTTGAGCCAAAAAAAAAATTATGTTTTTACTAACTTTTCTTGCAATTACCAAGCAGCTTATAAAGGATTGAGCCAGCTCTCAGTCAGATCTCATTAAAATTAAAAATTCTTACAGGGTTAGAACATGAGGGCTATGTCGTCTGATTAATAGTTTTATACCTTTTTAGCAAGTAAATGGCTTTTTAGTATAATTGTAAAAACATTCCCCTTCAGGTTGTGGTACACGTCTTATGGCTGGGGGAATTTGTATTGATTTTTATGAAGTAAACATAAGAATGGCTTTTATATAATTATTAATATTGCAAGATGAACACTTACTGAACTGAAGCAACTTATGTTTACTTGATTATTCACCAACATTTTTTTTTCTAAGAAATAATTAGCAAAAGAACTTTAGCAATAAAACTAAGAATTTAAACAATCTTACAAAAACATATTACTCTGAGATATAAAGTGACTACTGATATTTATATTCATTTTATCTGAGTAGTCTGTTATAAAGATCGCATTGCTATCTATCATTACAAGCCATCTCAATTTCTGAAGCAAATGCTTCAAATTGTATATTTTTGCTCAGCTTGGGCATCTGAACAGAATGTAGGCTTTGTGTTGTATTTTCCTCCTTGAGTCTGAGCTACATTTTGAGCCATAAAGCTTTGTGCATCAAATATTATACTCTACATAAAACATGTGCAATCATAAATCATAATTAGAAAAATGTTTATTGAACCTGAAGTCGAAATATATTAGAAAAAAATTATATATATTGACTTCAGGTTCAATAAACATTTTGCTAATTATGATTTAAAATCTCAGGCTTACAGGGTTAAAGCTCTTCACAAATAATAACTTCACACTTATACTCACTGAACCTCTTCATGGCGCTGCATCCTTTGACTTTCACTTCTTGAAATTTTGAAACACATGAAACAGCTTCTAGCAAACGAAGATTACATTTCTTTTCATACACACAGAGGGTTTTATACACCCACAGACCAGCATTTCCAAATAATTAGAGAGAGAGAGAGAGAGAGAGAGAGAGAGAGAGAGAGAGAGAGAGAGAGAGAGAGAGAGAGAGAGAGAGAGAGACACATGTTGATATGCATGTTATGATTAAAGCATTTACCTTCTATCATCTTTGAAATACAGCACAGGTTTTCTTCGTGAAGAATACATCATCTTTGTGTCAGTCAGTGCAACACTGTACCACGCATGAAGTAGACAAGCAGATCGCAATATGATACACTGATACAGCCTTATGACGTCTACATGTTAAAATCTAATTTCTCGTTTGCAATAGTGCATAATATCTCTTTCCATCATGAATGATCTAAAACTTTAAACCGCATTCTTCCTAGTTGTCTGTTTAAGGTTCTCTTGCATAGTAGGCGCAAGGGCAATCACTCTATCTCAATCTATATAAACCTAATTCATCCTCGTTATGTCTGATTTAGAGCATTTCGTGAGTTCAGTTACACGTTACTCCTAACGGTACGACAAATAAAACGCGCACGAGCGTGATGGTTTTAGGACGACACGTGTTACAAGCCACCTAACATACTAACGTTAACGTTATATAATTTGACCTTACTTAATACGCCGCATCATTGACGCTAAACGTTCAAAAACTTAACTGAGAACGGTGACAAAAGAAAAAAATTACACGCTGGCTGGAATCGTCCGTCTTTAAAATATTCCTCTGGAAACAGTGTACGGAATAAAGTTCCTAGGATTTTCTGACCACAGGTATATTAATTTAGAGATATGGTACATATTGCGATTTTTTTACAGTTGTATGCACATACCGAAGGTCACCAATAGACAGAGGAAATCTGAGTGCAATGTGCCATGTAATAATAAATGTACAAATATGACTATACCCAAAAGCAACTGTGATGTGAAGTTCGAATCTTTTCCGAGAATCGGTTCTTTTGAACAATTCGTGTTAATGAACCGGTTGATAGATAGATAGATAGATAATCTTTATTCAGGACACACAAGATGGTCCATAGCCCTATACATATACCATAATATTACAAAGTGCATTAAAAAGAAAAAGAAGAAAGAGAGAGAGAGAGAGAAAAAGGAAGAGAAAAGAACAGAGTTCTATAAAATGACTACATAGTCAGTATTCTGCAATACATACAAAAAAGTGTTCAAATGTTAACATACAAACTAAAACGCCAATGATTCCACAAACCAGAAGTGAACCTAACAGCACTCAATGCCGGATTCACTAGTGTTTTGATGATATCAAAACACTGATATCATCAGTAGTTATTTTGAAAATATCAGTAGTTATTTTACGCTGCCGCGTGCCGTGGCCACCATCATCCCCAAAGTATTATTACACACCCTATTAAACCAACAAACTACTTTTTATTTTTACCGAATAGGAGGCCTACGTGTAAATGTTTGGAATGTACTTTATGGAATGTCTGTTAACACAGTGTTATTATTAGCAAATCTGACCAAGGTGTGTAATAATAGTAAAACACTCCAAACACTAGTAAATTAATTTCATCTAACCCAAACAGCTGTGACGTGGACATTAAAACTGAGCCAATGTTGGGGGAGCAGGAAACTTTATTTCTGAGTGCAATTATGGGTTGATTTCTCACCAGCAAAACTTTTCCCTCCCCATCCCCAATTAAAAGGCAAACCCCAATTCCCTGTGGCTGCTTATAAACTAAAATGACCAAAAAATATATGTAATACAATACAATGAGAGGGCAAAGATCTTGAGTGAGCAATATTCGGTGTAACAAAACACTCAAAATGCAAAATATTTTTTTTTATAAAGAAAATACAACTACAAAAAAAAGCAAACAGATATCCTTTTTAGATGCATATTCTGGCCAGATCACTTTGAGGGGCAAATAATCTGAAATCTCTACATCAACCTGAGCAAGTGACAACAGGAAAATAAAGATGTGAAATAGAAAAATGACAACGCAAGTGCAAGATGGCATTACGGATTTCACAGGGATGTGAGAAAATCTCATTCGATTAAAATCTGTCAAAACTTCAGTCAGAATAACAGACAATGGATAGTGGGGACTTAGGTATTCATGATAAAATAAAAAATAACTTTTTTATATAATTTCTTTCAATGTGCCAAGTACTCACAATTAAACATTTTACCTTTTGATAACTACAGTTTGCCATTTATTTAGATATATACACTTTAAACACATGTACACTTTTATGCAAAATCATTGTCAAAATGTAGCTATCAAAAGGGAAGAATGCCTAATACTAACTGATCCAGATCACAATGATGATTTACACAAATAAAATGGGGGTAAAATAAAGAAAACAAACCAATTATATAAAGAACAAAAAGAAAACGCTAAGAAACATTCACTCTGAACAAACCTTTAAATATCATACTAATTACTGCATAACCAAACAACAACAACAATTTACACCTGCCACCAGGATAAACATAGTTATTTTTGTCTTGTAAATGTTTACGCAAATAATCCAAGGACATTTAGGAAAACATCACACTCACAGCCCAGAAAATGTCTTCATCGGCTTTCTGAAACAAATACTACTGTTAACAACTTAAGGGGCGATAAAAAAATTCCAAGGCAACCACTATGCAATTTGTGTTTTGAATCCAGTATTTGAGAGCCTATCACCTCAAAACAGTTCAGAACAAACTGTAATGCATTTCTGAACAGAAACTAGATTCACATTACTTGGGCTGTGACACTGAAACTAGCAATGGAAAAAGAATCAATGCAGTATAAACCAGGGGAATTTAGGGCGGGAACTGATCTGAGAGCATGTCGAGTTTTCAGCAGTCTTGACCACATGTGAAGCAGGCGATCTTCAACATTTTGTGTACTCTATCAAGAATTTTAAAAAAAAAATCCAAATACAGTTCTATACTAATTTCTTGGCCTCAAAGAAGCTCTTGAGATGTCTCATTTGCCAAAAACCAATGGCCACCAGGATCAGCGTCTGGACGATAGACCACCACAGAACCCTCTGATTGGTGCTCTCGCTGGTTTGTCTGAAGCGTTCCTCACGATACTGAAAGTAAAAAAAAAGAAAAAGATTTAAATAAGGATCCTTCTTGTGTGCAATGGCAAAAGTGGTGCTTATGCATGTTTCACTAACATGTTCTATCTGCATCGGTGGAAGAACGCCTTGAATAATGTGGTTGCGGTTGATCTGAATCAGCCAGATCTCAGTTGCCAAACCTGCAGGACACTTACCCTCTGATAGTTCTGCTCTTTCTGGATCTGATCCACCTGCTCCATCAGCTGTCGAACTCTCAGCTGCAGCTCCGTGAGCTTGTCTTTGGCAGCAATTTCTGCATAGTTGTTTGTATGCTCACCAACTTGGATGTCCAAGTGAACACGCTGTATTGAAAATTCAAAAGGAAAAGTAGGCAAAAATAGCTAGATAAATAACAGATAATGCTCTACACTTTAAGAAACATAAATAAATATCAATTTTTTTTTTTAGATATATATATATATATATATATATATATATACACACAAATTATGATTTGACAAAATATCTGGTTTTTGTAATAGATTAACACATCCTTACTTGCAATAATGTTTTGTCAATTTATCTGGAAGAAACTTAAAATATAATACAAAATAGCAAACTACTTTAAATTTGGCATGTAACAGTTACAGGTCACAATAGACTTTTCTTCCACAATGTGACATCTGAATGAAACGGCTTCCCAAACAAGAAAATTGTAGGACAGGACTTGATTTTGTGTGGATGGGTGTGGTTTGCTGTTGCTGTGATCTCATGTGAATGACAGCAGAGCCGTCATCAGAGGAGAGATGAGATGAGGTTGCAATAGGGAGGGGGAAGTTGTTTTGATTAAAAATTATGAGGGCACATTATTTAAAAAAAAATGATGGGCACAGATAACTGATTTATAATAAATACCGTAACTGCAATACTCCTTTTTAAAAATATATGAATTGTCTATCAATTTTAATTTCATGGCGACTTTAAGGAAACCAGAAGACGTGATGCACAAAAATAACTCACAAGCATCCCACCAGCAAACAGAGCAAATTTGGAAGAATTTGAGTGCAAGCAGATTTGATGCTCTCCAGGTGTGTGGGAGGTGAAAATAAACCTGCCCTCAGATCCATACTGGCGGGACAGGATCACCTGAAAACCAGAAAAGAAAAGCAAATGACTGAGCGTGATAACAAACAAACAAACTGGGCTTTTATTATTTACAAATCTTTAACAGACCTTCTCATCGGGATCTTTCACTTCCACAAACATCCCAAGTCCTTGAGTTGCAGGCAAATACTCTTCTTTCTGCTTGTCATAGAGCTGTGTTCGGTAGTTACCTGTTTTATTAACAGAATTACACACTCGTAAGGAAAGAGAGAAAAGTCATAAACGCAAACTACTTTGTTGAGCACCTAAACAGGTTAGAACAAACTGTAAGAAATACACTAAACAAAGTCGTTGTTATCTTAGAGTCAGATGTTGTTACATCATATTCACTTGATATTGCAATATAGAATGTCACTTGGGCATTCATGACATTTCAAAAAAAAGATTCTTATCTCATTATTTGCATCTTCGCCTAACTTGAGTCAAAGTGGCAGCAGGATGGATCACTATACTGATCACTAATGTTTTTTAAAAAAAGCGTATAAGCTCATGTTACTTACCAAACCAGTAAGTTAAGCCGGTAGATATCTACTTATAATTTAACAAGTAAAAATGATCTAATTAACTTATTTTTTGTTTATTAAGGTCAAATTGGTTGCCAAACGAATGAAGTCCACCTGACAAAACTGCTAGTTAGCACTAGGCTAAGCATTAACGTGCACTGCAAACTTGGCTTATTCCGCTTATCTTACTTACCTATTATCATGGTTTCGTCTGGTATTTCTTCTATGAAGCATTTCTTTTCAGTCTCGCCGATATGAAAGTACAACGCAGACACAAAACTGTTGTAAATATTTAACAACACCACCAAATAAAGTGTAAACTGCATTCTGATTGCCACCATCTTGACACTACCGGTGAAAAGTGCACTGCGCCTGCGCAGAGACTCCAATGCCACGTAACCCATCGTCGGCCATCGTCCAATCACAAACGGAAAGTGCAATCCAGGAATGATCATGGTCATTGTAGTTTAGCATCTTGTGTCTTCTTCTTCTTCTTCTTCTTCTTCTTCTTCTTCTTCTTCTTCCTTCGTTTTTTGGCGCGTTGCAATCTTAGCATCTTGTGTCAAATTATATTTCTATATTTATTTTTCCAACACATAAAACCTAAGCCGCAATAAAACCCATCCAATACTCGGTACACCCTTGAACTCAACAGACTCAGTGGCTCAGTTCATAAAGTGCTGGGCTTAAATCAAGAAAACCTGAGTTCAAATCCCATTCTTGCTTACGTTAAATTGTTATGATTATATCAAACAAAGTGGCCAAAACAACATTTTTAGTGGCCAAAACAACATTTCTCCAACATGAAATAAGAAATAATCACGTTGGTCCACTTTGGAAAACGTGTAGATGTCACGGTTAACCCCTCAAACGTGAAACTTAGACGTTTGCGTTAACACCATACGGTAACACGCTCCAGTGGAGAGATACCCGGATGTTTCTACACGCAATGCCATAACCGAGAAAAATGGAATTTTGTTTTATTTACGATCACTGAGAAATGTTCTATTATTTAGAATGCAAAAAAAAAAAAACATTTATTATAAGGTGAAAATGATTCATGTGCCTTGATCCACGCCGAAGAAAACGTCTAAATGTCACGTTTTTAATGAAGCAGCCTAAGTAAAATGTCTATTTTTTCCGGCATCCCCCAACTCCTCGTTTAAGCAAAAGGTACGCTACCACAATGTTAACCATAACCTTGTTAAATACTCGACCTAGTTCCGTTGCTTAGCAACGTGAAGAAACTCCTGTAACTTCAGTGCCCAACCCATGTGTATCAGGACAAGACGTGAAATAATCACGTTGGTCCACTTTGGAAAACGTGTAGATGTCACGGTTTAACTGATAGTTTAAACTCAAAACCATAAATAGGGCTATATTGCCCTCAGACAGTAAAATAAGTAGTTGTAGTTTAGTGGTGGGACCTTTCATTCAACTCAGTGAACCGAATCTTTTGAATCTTCCAATGGAATTGGTTTAGTTCAATTGCCAGCAGGTGGCGTGGAGGGGAAAAGTTTTTAGGTTAAATTATCATATTTTTGTGGCTCTTCTGGTTCTGGTTCTTCTGCAAAGGAACAGCGGCGTTCTTGATCGCGTCTTTTCGTCTATAATAAAACGAACGCTATAAAACAGCATATTATACCATAATGAACATGTTATTTTTGTTTTCTTTAAAAACATATGAAACATTATCCATTTGTAGCCTATTTTAACAAAGAGAGACAGAGTTTAGGGAGACTGTCTTAAGATCTTAGATGACATCTAATTTTCACAGCTCAAGTGTTTTTGTGTGTATCACTAGATTCCTCCAATATTTTTGACGTCACAAGAAGGAAGTTAAACTACTATAAGATTCACTGAATTAAATACTTAAAACACAACACTTAAAACTTTGATTCAACTGACACAACGACAAAACAATATGAATTTGAACCGATCCAGAGTTGTTTTTTTTATTCATTCACATAGTCATTTTTATGAAACTAATTTGTCAGGACAAATAATTATTTCAGTCTTTTGATTGATCTTTTGAGTTTTGAGTGGTTTATGATGAATATATAATACAACACATGGCTAAAGTAATACAAAAAGAAAAGGGAAACCTGTTTAGCAAGACAACCGTTATAACTGCTTTATTTTCTCACCAAAAGCATCATTTTACAGTCACTGCCCATTTGCTCTCCAACAAAAAAACTTTTGGGAACTTCTTTCAGAAACTGTTGTAAATCAGTGCATTGCAATCACTTCTCTCATTGCGCAAAAAAAATGCAAAAAGGATGTTAGGAAAAAAAAAAAAAACCTCACACAAGGATGAATTCTTGTTACCCTGGAGAAAAAAAAATGTTTTTCTTCTTTTATTTGTTTCAATATTGGTTAAAAAAACAAGGCTGAAAAAATATACTGCAGAGGGGAGGGACCAGAGTAGTAACTTTAGAAAATAAGCTAAAATATTTACATTGATTTGATACATTTAAGAGAACATTTTCATTAGTTTGATTTCTTTGGCCATCCATTAAAACCCTCTTAAGTAAATCATACAGGTTGTAAACAGCATTATTAGCACTCTAGATCAGATCAGAACAAAACAATTTGTAGATGAAACAGCTTAAGGGTTAAAAACAATAATAAAAAAATAAAACCACCAACAATTTAGAGACGTAGTGCATACACACCAATAAAGATGTACTACTGTTGAACACATTGAAAATGTGTAATCTACTATATGTAAGCAGACCCAAACATAGACAGAGCAACATAAAGAAAGGTTTCTTTGAAGCCACCAATCCTACTCCTTCCAATCAAGCACTTCAACAATATCAACATTTGTACAGCTGTTCGAAATTCACATTAATGTTTTTCACCAACAATCTCCAGAGTTCTTTAAAATCCAGATGTTTAGTAGAACCTCTTGTTCCTCTCCTGACGCTTCTGAAAGACCACAGCACCAACAACTGCACAAACCACAATTCCCAGCAGGGCACACAGAAGTAGTAGGAAGACCTTCCAGCCAGTGAGGGGTGAGCTCCGAAAATTTCCCGTAGGATCATCAATATTATCTGTTTTATGGGAGAAAACATGTAAACATGCAGTTGAATGAAAAATCCTTCTGCCAACAATTTGAATATGTCTGCACCAACACATCAGCAGTGTTACCTTTTGGCGACTTGAGGAGACTGACACTAGGCTCGATCTTCGTCCAGTCCTGGTTGTCCTCCTCAGGAGTATGTTCTACCATCAGCTGGTACATCTTCATAGAGATGATGTCATGGTTATCTGCACAGAAGAAACCGTGCCAGTGAGGTCTGGAAAAAAGGCATCAGTAAAACTGTGGAGATTTATAACTAACACTTACCGGAGAGATCTCCTGTGGCCGCAGAAGAGCCAAAATAGTATCCTGTCGGGAGGCGGACGCCCCCAATATCAATACATTCTTTCCAATCGTTCCTGTCATCCACATCTACCATAATCTGTAAAAACATAATATACAGTAGCTGTGAAAAACCTCTATACATATTTAATATAATAAAGGACTGATCATAAGGAACTAAAAACATCTTCTCCATTGAGCGGTTAATCATTTCACGTGTTTCTTTAGAGCATGCAAATCTAAATTAATTCTTCAGGTTCAGGGAAAGGAAAAAATGGTCATGATTTTTTCAGTGCTAATATTAAAATGACAGTATAAAACAATATACACTACAGACCCATTATACCAAGAGCAATAACTAGAAAGATCACTGTTATAGTGCCAATACATAGTTTTGTTTATTATAAGCAGGCACTGCAGTTATATCATCTGCGGTTTTAGGGCATGTTTGCGTGTCAACAATGTACTAAAAATAAAAAAAAATAAAAATAAAATCTGATTAAGCGATCCTCGTTCACGGATCCATGAAAATGACTAAAAACACTGTAGTATTCTAAATCCAGGCCAGTATTTGACAATGTCACTTGGTAAAGAAACACAACGTGCACACCTATAGACTGAATATGCAATACACATGCGCATGACGTCACCGTTTTTACACATTTTTTTGAAGTTTACATGGAAACGATTACAGTATAAATTTTCTAAAACTTGCGATTTGAAACCTGTTTTCAAAAGTTTGCGTATTCAGGCCCCAACAATGCCCTTGTCGTGTAAATGAATTGATTGATGAATAAAATTGTGGATTCCAATTGGCTGTCAATGTTGTTTTCATTCATCAGCAGGAAAAATTCGTTATCACTATAGCTATCGTCCTTGGTGTGAACGTGCCTTACTGTTTAAAACTAAGTAAGGGGTCAAAGTTAGGGGTCAGTAAGTTTTTATTTTTTAAAGACATTGATACTTTTATTCAGCAGGGATGCATTCAATTGATCAAAAGTGACAGTAAAGACATTTATAATGTAAATATAACAAAATATTTCTATTTCAAATGAATGCTGTTCTTTACAACTTTCTAATAATCAAAGAATCCTGAAAAAAAAGACTAAGCAGCACAGCTGTTTTCAACATCATTTGTAAATGCTTTATTATTGTACTTTTATTGTGCGAGTAGTATCCTGTTGAAGCATTTAACCTGTGAAGCACCTTGGAGATAAGAATTGTGCTATATGCAAATAAAATTGATTGATTGGCAATATTACTGTTTTTTTTTTTTACCATCCTGATTATGACTATTTAAAATGATTGAGCTCTTACCGTGAGTCTGCCTTTGGAGTACCTAACAGCCAGGTATGTGTCATGATCTTTGTTTCTGATTTCAACAGAGCATCCTCCCAGTTCAGTAGACCGGCCGTCTTTCCCGTGATCATACGGCAATGAGCCATTACTCACCATTGCAGAAATGTAGGGAAAAGAGCGCTAGAGGACCAAAATGAATATGAATAAATTATTTCATTGGTTTTTCTTTTTTATATCGACGACACAAAAATACTCTGAAAGTTAACAAATGATGGTACAGCTGTTCCTGAATCAAACAATTATCTAAAATGTATAAAAGGTCACTGTAAACTACTAAAATCAAAATAATAAACACTGAATAATTGTTACCAAATGTTTCATCAAAAAATAAATGAATGATGCGGGTAAGAATATGACACAGACCACATGATGCAGGCAAAACAAAGAAAGCTTTGTTTACTTAAAACTGTTGAAAGATCATTTCGGAACATAAAGCAAATCAAAAGAGAAAGTGAAGGGATAGTCCAAATAAAAGCTATTATTTTCTACTCAAAGGAAGTTCAACATCTGAAATCAAATACCTGGCACATAATCGTATTCAAACTATCCCTTAAAGTTCAGTTTACAGATGAGGACAAAAGCCAGAAGCAGACCAAAAAAAATGCCAGAAGTCCAGTATTTTTAATGCTTCAAAACATATTAGGTAGTCTGCATATATAGATATCTTTGAATTTTAGTCTCAAGTCAATTTCTGATCATGAAAAAGCAAAGCTTCCATTCAAATGAAGGTACAAAAACACAAACATTTTACATCGCTCAACTCACATCCGGAGCTTCATCGTTAGGGTATGTGTCTATAAAAATGGCCAACCCATGGAAATTGCCACTACTTCCAAACACGGTGCCTGTAGAGAAAGAAGGACCCATGAGTACGGCTCACTTACATCCATTCCTTGGAGATCATTACGGAAGGTATCCACAAAAATAGCCAGGCCTACAAAATGGTCTTGGTTTCCAAAGACTGGGCCTAAATGAAAGTATGACACAATCAACTGCAGGGAAGAAAGAGCAGACTTGCAAATGGATCACAGATGGACTACACACACACACACAGACAGACAGCATTATAACTCATCACAGTTAAAATCATGAAGTGCGCGATGGAAATGGTCAGAGAAAGTGCTTGAAATGGACCTAAACCTGCAATATTCCTTCACAGGATCACAGCTTTCAAACTTACCAGGATGTAGTCTCTCCTTTGTGTACCAAATGGCAAAGCCATCTCCATGGAGATTCTTCTTTCCTGATCCATGAACTTTAAACTGCACATGCATCTCCCAATCCTTCAAATAGCATGGCTACAAAAGGCAAAACGATTACCATTACTCGTATAGCTTTGTTTTGCATTTAATACGAATTTTCACAATTAAATAGGAATCGCACGAGGGAGAAAGATTTCCCCACACAGATTTTTCATTTAAGTTGGATATATGAATTGAGAGTTGATCAACAGGAAGATACTTGGTTTGAAAGCAAGTGTGAGATGCATTTGACAACATACAATGGACATTATTATTTTATTATATAAAATATGTTTTTTATATATTATTTGTAGTACTTGACAATGCAGAGTACCAATGGCGGTTTCATTTTCTCATTTCTCAATTAATTTTTTTTTTTTTTTTTTAATATTTGGCAGAGAAACTGGCAAGAAAATGAATCAAATTATGTGGCTTGGTAAATTGATATTTCCTTCACTTATTTTCATGCTTAATTAGGCCTGTTAAAATGTATTGTAAGAGCCACTATTGCTTTCACTGTTCATATAATTGCCCTATCATATTTTATCTTTAATTTAATAGCACAGCGAATATTTAGTGCCGCTCCAGTAGGGTTCAATCAGTCAGGTGGCTTTAGTGATTTTCTCTGTCTTTTGTTGGTAGATTAGCATTGAGGACAGCAGAAGGTTTATCAGGCTGCTGTCACTTTAAAAGCTACACATATCCAACATACATTTACACACATTTTCTTTTCATCCGTTTGCATTCATTCACAAGACAGACAATTTTGTCATGTGACCAATAAGTGGCACCAGAGAAGCGTGAACATGCAAATGTGTGCTTAAAATATAAACATATTAAAATCTCAGGGGGTACTTCAATAAATATTTTACATCTAAAGGGTTCGGCTGAAAAAAAAAAAAAAAAAAAAAAAAGGTTTGTGAACTCCAGCTGTAGGTTTAGTTCAAGGAAGTTTTACTCACCACTGTATTCCAGATGGACCCTTGTTTGCTCCTCTCATCCGGAGTTAGTCGCACATACTGGCTGGTTACTAAAGTACTTCCCCAAAAATCCCACTGACTCGAAGGACTCGTTCCAACACCTGATAAATGAATTATCATAATTTATTCAGTGTCTTGGATGTTAGTCACAAGCTTCTTATGAATGGAATGTTAAGCTTGTACAAATACTATGAAAATATTATGAGATAAACATGAACTAGACATCACATTCAGTGGGGTTCAAAAGCCGGACACCACAATTAAAATATCGGAACGTAAATTTACACACTGTAAACATTTGTTTGACATTTTTACAGAAAAAAATATATATAAAAATGCTGCAGTACTGCAAGTTGCCATACAGTGAACTTTCGTAAATGCTTTAACATTAGATTTTACTGTGAAATAGTCAGTCAAATAAAAACTATTAATAACAATATAATTTTTTTCATTGTTATATATAAATATATATTTATAGTGAAAAACAGTAAAAGGACATTGGCAGAAGCCCACATGACATCATATACATATGATTATATTTTACACATGACTTTAAAATTAGGGGGTTTGTGTTACAATTTTTGTGTTTTATCCTCATGTATGTTACTCTGTGTTTTTTAGGACTCTGTCCACCGTCTAAGTATATACCATGTCTAATGAACAGGCCACTTAATTTAAAACTTCTATTATAATGCTGGCTCATTTATAATGAGGTCAGCACAATTTAAGGTACAAAGCAGTAGTTGGTACTAGTTCAAGTAGATCGGAGTATTAACATTATGTTACTTAAATAATATGGTTAGAAGTTATATAGGCATCCTCCACTCGTGAAAAACAACATGACAGTTTCAAACTGCAGATTTCTGGCATTTTGGAGAACATGATCATCAAGTTTAGCACAAACTTGAGGTGTAACCTTAAATATGTGTAAATGTTCCATGCAAGAAAAATGCAATTTTATACATTTCAAAAAGTGATTGATAATTTGCATGCTCTGCGTGTGAAGGCAGATTCCTTTACAACCTGCAATACAAATGCAAACTACCCTCACCTGTTCAAATAAAGGCGCTGACTAGTAGTGTTTACACTAAGTTGTGTTCCTGTAAATCCTCTACTGTAGACTCCTTAACTTATTTCCCTTTGGTACATGCTCCCAATAAAATACATGATCAATGACATTACAAAATAAAAGGTGAAATCCTACTCAAGGTAGTGAACGATGAGGCTAAATGACGTCAAGAACAAACCACAACACTAACACTAGCAGCGGCTACTCACCCTGATATGGCTTAATAAGCGAGTGCTCCCGCTTTAAATGCTCCGCATTCCCGTCCGTTATATCTGAATATACCGAAGAAAAGTGGAGTAGCCATAAAAGTAGAAGTATTCTGTGACACACTGGCATTTTACGAGTTACACTTGGCTGAGTGTGAAGCCATAAGGCTGGGCTTCTTTCTTGTGCCATTTTTAACGTCTTCCTTCCTTCCTCCGCACCTTCACTTCCTGCGCAGAGAAGACGCAGGCTGTGTTTCAAAGCCTAGTGAGCTGCCTACTTAGACAGCATATTTTGGGCATCATGGGAACTAGCATTCTTAATCTTAAAAAATGAAGTCTAGGTAGGGGGCTCACTAGGTTTTGAGATACAGCAGAAGTTACAATTTCTTGCCGTTTATCAATTAGCTTGCACAATTGCACATATATAAGACACATTTTAAATTATTTTATGTTTTGGCGTCACTTTTTAAAGAAAATATCTAAAATTAGCTGTAGAGCTGAATTTCAGCTTGTCTGTTAAGTGGTAGACATCTGTATTTTTGTTTGTTTTATGTAAATGTTGATGCATTAAAGGGATACTCCACTTTTTTTGGAAATAGGCTCATTTTTTTTGGAAATAGGCTCCACTCGACCAGAGTTATACAGTTTTTTTTGTTTTTGATACTTAGAAGAATATCAGTAACCATACAGTTTCTGGTCTCATTCACTTCCGTAGTAGGAAAAATATATACTATGGAAGTGGAGTATCCCTTTAAACTGTGTAATATTTAAGTAAACTTAAAAAAAAAAAATACCTAAAAAGACCCGAATAAGCTAAAAAATAATTTCAGGAACAACAGAGCACAAGCATTTTCTTACTGAAAAGTAGTTTTATTTTGAAAACAAACTTGACAGCCAAGGCACCTATTACAACATTTTATTGACATGCATGTTTAAACAGTTGAACATCATAGATCAGTGCTTGCTCAAGGACCTTGTCCTTATTCTGGCAAATGTCACATAATGCAAATATACAATAAATGCACTTGATTAAGAAAACAAAAAAATGTCATATTTAGAACAAACATTAAAAATGCACAGCATCCTTTTGGCAAATACATAAAACATAAATAAATTATCAGTAGGCAGGAATGCCGCAGGGAAGAGTTTTTGATGTTTTGGTTTTTTTGAATCATAATGCTAAGCAACATGACAAATAAAGAGCACGATACATTATGTAAGCTTTTTTCCGCTACAATGTTCTGCGTGAACATCAGTGGTGGGTTGGGCATATTCTGAATGCCAATCCCTCTGGAAAATCTTCTGCAACTGGCTCTGAACAGTATGCTGGCCCTGCCCCACTGCAGAACCTGTCTGATTCACAACAAGCCCAACCCCTGCCGTCTGGGTGAAGTAATTCTCAGACCAGTTGGAAGTTCCTGTAAAACACAATATAACAATCGATCATTGTAACAGGATTATAAATATGACATTGACTTTATTGCACCACTCATATTCAAAGTGCTTCAAAATGTAAACATGGACTGTTTCTGTTGGCAGGTTTTTATTATGAAACCTGCCGTCAGATAGCAGCAATATGAAAAAGCATGCAAGTGTGAAATTGTGCATGCAGACAGCTAACATACCAATGTAAACAACGCGATCAGTCACCATGTACTTGGCATGGTTGACACGTGCAAACGGAATCCTTTGCTGCTCTCGTGTTGAGGGCACCTCGAAAACTTTCTGTATATAAAAGGTTTATAAGCATTAAATGTGATGCCTCAATTACTTTTTTTAGATATAAAGAGCAGAGAAACGTACAGTCTGAATGTTGCAGCTCAGAGGGGGCTTGTTGAGGACTGACAGAGACTGAAGAAAGACAAACATGGCACCAGGAGAGTGACTCCAGCAACTGACCAACAGCTTCACTTCAACACCTCTGGTACAAGCAGCCTCACGAAGGGCCGAGTCGATGACAGGCCAAAACCTAAAAATCATGGAAAACAATAATTCACTAAGCTATTAAACACCACATACATGCAAATTTAATACATTTTACAAATGATTAACTTACTTCAGTTAATGGAATTATTTTTCCCACTAATGTTATTTTAGTATTGAGACACCGTTTATTTTTTATATTTTGAAATAGTTTATATTCAAGTTTCATTTTAGTTAAATTATCATTAATTTTGTGTTTTTTTGTCACACTAATGTTATTTTAGTTTTGAGATACTATTTATTTTTTATATTTTGAATTAGTTTATAATTCAGTAATTTTGTGTTATTTGTAACACTAATGTTATTTTAGTATTGAGACACTATTTATTTTTTCATATTTTGAATTAGTTTATATTCAAGTTTCATTTTAGTTAAATTATCATTAATTTTGTGTTTTTTGTCACACTAATGTTATTTTAGTTTTGAAATACTATTTATTTTTTATATTTTGAAATAGTTTGTATTCAAGTTTCATTTTAGTTAAATTATCAGTAATTCTGTGTTATTTGTAACACTAATGTTATTTTAGTATTGAGATACTATTTTTTTAATATTTTGAACTAGTATGTATTTAAGTTCCATTTTAGTTAAATAATCAGTAATTTTGTGTTTTTGTCATTATTATTAGCTATTGATTAGTTATTAGTTATAATGAAATAGTTGGTTATACAGTTATTTTAGTATATTGAAATGAGAAAAGTCGCTTTGGCTACTAGCTGTTAGAGCGCCTCTATTGTGGTTTTTTTTTTGGGGATAATACCTTTCATGTATTGTGTAAAATGGCTGTTTGTGAATGCAAAAGGTGTGTTTCAAAGATCAAAGTGCCTAATGAATGTTGTTATTGTCTCCCAAAAGAAAGAACCAATTCTGAACTGACTGAAATTGGTCAATATTAATTTCAGTATTATGAAACCAGTCTTACTAATCTTGCTCAAACGTCATTGGACATTAAGAAAATTAAAGTCTTTTTTTTATACCTTGGATGCATGTAAACCTATTGAGGAACTTCAAAACTAAATTATCAACCTTTAAAATAGCATAATGAGGGTACTTTAATATTTTATTTTATTTCAGTTAACGTTTATTTAAATTTTTTTGTTTTTAGTTTTACTCAATATAAAATGGTAAAGATTACCGAATGGGCTCCGTGAACTGGGACATGGGAAGGTAGTCCATCACAGACACGTAAATGAAGCGCTCAGCATCAGCAATCACTGACAGGATGCTTGAGAGGTCATCAGAACGTCCATGTGACGATAAAGGAGGAGGGGAACTCTAAAAGAACAAGTCAAAAATTGCCATTTCAAACATTTCTGCTCACACACACAAAAAAATGCATATCATGTTTAGAAACAAATGAAAATGAATGACACAGGACATACATACAGTCCATGCAATGTATTCATTAAAAAGATATATTTTTTTCAGAAGTGAAAAGGGTGACAATATAAAAAAAAAGCCAACCTTTCTACACAATGCATAAAAAACCCTCATATAGAATAAATGAAAACCAGCCAACACAAAAAAGTCAGACAATGAGTGGAATTGTGAACGGGTTGAATAAAAATGATTGCAAAGCATGCAATGAAAAAATATCTAAACATGGTGAACGAAAACCAGACATAACAACAAAGTCAACTTGTGAGAGAAACACAACTCACAGACAAATAGACACGTGCAGGGACACCGTTGAATTTAACAGCTAATGGGTACTTAGAACTGGAGAGGGCAGAGAACCGGCCAGGCCAGAAAGGAGGTAGAGATCCATTCTTCTGAGCTCCAATGTCCCAGTACACGTCAAATATCCGTGAAGCGTCCTGTGCTAGACAGCTGCAGTCTTCCACAGTCACTCCAACCTCTTTCACCTAGTAGAAATATTGACCATATTTTAGCATAAGCATTCATATATTTATAGGATTGTTTATTTCGGTTGATGGCCATTTTGATATTATAGTCTAATAAACTGCACTGAATAATGAATAGAATAAAATCAAAACAAACCAAAAATTACATAATGTCAAGGACGTTGCATGTCAACAGAAACATCCAATAAGATCCATTTACCATCCAATCCAATGAAGCAATGACTTTGCAGGCAGGTTTTTTTTCTCAAAGGTACCTTACAAAACTGTGACAATATCCCACAGAATTGTTGGTCATTTTGGCATTTTTACAAGGATAGCATTTTTCAGCTTCCGGACACAGCCTTCGACTCACCTGGGTAAGAGAACGCCAATCCATGTTTGCGCTGCCTAAATACATATGCTTCTTATCCACAACCCACAGTTTGGTATGCAAAATGCCTCCAGTGATGCTCTGCAGGTCAACTCCCCTGACGTCAGCCCCTAAAAGAGAAAGCACAAAGCAAGTAAGCTGAAGGGAATAGGCTGCATAACATCCATTCAAAATCATTCAAGCTCTTACAATTCTCAATGTGTGCAACGTGTACCTGTTGCTACCAGTTCATCTGTGTCTGCAATGTATGGCTGAGGGGCGTTTACTGCAATCTTCAACTTCACTCCTTTTGGTTCCAGCTGCTTCAGTTGGTTGAACACTTTTTTGCCCTATAGAAAAGATACAAATGAACTATTCCCATATAATTCCCATTCCCATATAATCACGATCAATACTATCCTATTATTGTCCAACTCTTATTAGATCATCTGTCGATAACAAAATAGAGTGTATTATTCTCACTTATGCACAGTAAAATGTCCACGGCACGACATACCAGCACAGATGAGGGCTCTGTAAGGCCCAGGTCTGAATCTCGGAGTGTGAAATAGAAAGCACCAATGTGGACAGAGCTGTTTGCTCTGTTTAGTAGATTAGTCCAAGTCTCTGAAATGCTTGGCAGGTGAGGTGAGCCTGAAGGGAAGCTGAGGCCCTCTGGGACACTCTCAACAAGAGTGAGCCTGATAAAGAACATTTAGAAACACATTTAAACATCTCAAACTCGCTATTTATAAAGTGAAAAAAATCTTCAGGATCCGTTTCCTCACCTACAGTCAGAGATGCATGTCTCTTGAGGCATCCAGAAACTTTCCAGACAGTGAAGCTCCAGTTGTGACATCAGGTGTGACATGGATTTAGGGACTCCATACTGCCAGATATGTAACGTAAATCCACCCAAAATAAGGAGAACGGAGGGCACGAGACAGAAAAGGAAAAAGCTCCTTCCTTTTGTCTGCTAAAACAATATAAAAATAAAATGAAAGACAAACTATTTATTTATGCTAACATCTACCTAACAAGATACTTTTGTGGCTTTTTCATTACATATCTTCTTCTGTTGAAATTCTGTTCTGTTTTTGATGGGAAAACAAATATTTGAAGGCAACTAGACTCAGATACTTCGAATTTGTATATTTATGCAAATCAAAAAGGTCAAATTAGTCCTGAGAAAGACATTCTGTACTACAGATATGGCTTGCACTGCAGTATTTTTCTTTCTTACCTAGGATATTTGTCCCATTTTCCAGTAAAAAAGAAGAACATCTCAACATTTATTTTTAAAACAATTTACTTGAGCAAAACTACTTATTGTATTATTATTATTTTGTATAAAAACGATGCGAGTTTGTACCAAAGACAAAATATCTTGTTTTAGCCTAAAAAAAAGCATAATATTAAGGGAAATCAAGTGTATTTTTTCTTAGCCCATTGGCAGTCATTTTCCATGTTTTAAACAGATGCCTTGTTTATTCTTAAGTAAATGTTTGTTCATTTAAAAATGTTTAGATAGTTGTACTGGAAAACAAGAAAATTATTTGCAGTGATTCCCTTCATCATGGTAAATGCATTTCCTCAACAGGAAAAACAATAATATGCTTGCCCAAGCAAACACCATTCATTTTGCATATTGCATGTAATATAGTTCACCTCACCTTTGAGGGTGTACATATTTTGGCCTGGGTGTGTTTTGTAGGACTAGTATTGCCAGTTTTGGTTCCCTGTCGTGTTTCTTCAATGCATTTTTTACTATTTAAAGGTTTCTGCATCTTAGCGGTTTCATCCTGAGCACAAAGTGTGGATCCATCACCCTTATCTGAAACAAAGCACTGTTTCACATTGTTCTCTGTGACACGATTTTCTTCTGTCCAATGTGATTGGGATACACTTCCTTTTTCCTCACTCAAAGTTTCTTCACGAACTCGAGCCGAGGCCTCGGGTTGATCATCAGTGGAGCCCGAGCTCAGTTCTTCTACAACATCATCCTGTGCCGACATCTGCTCATCTTCTGAGATGTTCTCCGCACTTGCAGTTTCAAATTCACAAACGGGCTTCACGACGTGATCATATGTCTCATAGATGTCCCTGAGTGGAGGTCGCTGCAGTGACATGTCATCGTGATCAGAGTCTTTTGTAATCTCAGGCGTTTGATCAAGGGATTGATCTATTTTCGGAGCTAAAAGAGTGGAGGTGTGATCTGAGATATCACCTTCAAAGAGAACATCAGCAAGGCTTGTGGGTAAACGAGCCGATGGGATGGGCAGTGCTTTTTCTCTCCCCCCAGATACTGACATTTTGCCTCTTCCAGCCTCTGTAGAGCCAGCTTTCTCTTTTTGGCCCTGCTGGCTGGATCCATCCATCTTCAGTGATGACTCTGCACTCTGGATGGTGACTCGCTTGCGGCCCAGAGAGCTTTGAAAGGTAGGGATGCGGGACAACGGTAGTCTCCCTGCTTTACGGGATTCCTCTCCATCCTCCTTCCTCTCGGATGTTGTTTTCTCATTCGATTCATCGCCTATCAATTGTTCTGGTGATCTAAAATAAACATCCTCTGGTTCCTATAGCATAAGTTCAAAAACATAATTTAATGCAAAAACATTACATAATGGGTGTGCACACATGTAACACAATATGCAATTTGTTGCCTTGTACACATGCACTCTTTACGCTTTAGTACATGTGTATGTATGCAAGTCTGTATAGCATAAAGGGTGTAAACAAATAAAATGTATATTTAATTTGTTGTTTGTAGACACTCTTTACACTTGGTACATACAGTATGTTATTATCAAACATAAAACTATTAAATGCTAAATTAACTAAACGATGCAAAGACTGTAGAGTAGACAGATAGAAAAGAAATATAATACTGAATAATCAACTCCATATCCCTTGATCTGTAAATGCAAGACTGGTTAACAAGTAGCAAAACGTTTGTCTAACATTATGCAAGCTCAGTAGCCTATAAGAAGGTGTGTGCGACAAACTGAAATGTCTAAACGCTAAAGAAAAAAGCTGTAACGTTAACCTTTTAAACACCAAGCCAGCAAGTTTGAAACCCTAGTTAGCACGCAAGCTACTCACCATGACCACAGGCGATAACTATTCTCAACTTATCCGTAACGAGTAACTATTTTCAGAAATAAAACGGTAAAAACAAAACGTAAGACGATCTGTACGAGGTGGTAAACTTGTAATAGGTCCGGGCGGATACTTTGGTAAAGGAGAGATGCTGTATCTATCTGCGACGTGGCTGCAGAACTACAGCTCACACAGTGCGGTACAGTGAAGAAAAGAGAGCGAGAGAAAGAGAGAGCGAGAGGAAAAAGTGAGGAAGAAAACCTCGCCTACTAAACACGCTATGAGTTCAGACCGTTCAGACGTTACAAACCACCTCTGACTCACAGCCTGAATCTATGACCGCACATCATCACTCATCTTTGTTGTTCATGTTATGAAATTATGAGTATAGCTGCTATAACTTTTAAAAAGTGTTATTTAAACCAAGTTGTTGATGTACTCGCTTTATTATTCAGTTCGTGAAATGAAAGGCAAGTATAAATCATAATGACAGGAAGGAATGACAGCTGACATGACGATTATTGAAGCGCAAAATTGAACTAACCGCCGTTTCTCCGTACAGTAGTAAATTAGTAGAAGTAGTAGTGCGATTGATTGATTAAGGGTTCCCCTACAGGCCAAGTGCGGTAATGCAACAGGCGTCTACCACAAACCACCCCCACATAATGCTTAAATACAAAATACTTCCTGAAAATTAAGATGACGGGTCTCTTTGTTCCTCTTTTCTCCTTTTTGAAACTCCTCTGTACTTTTGAAGAGTTTGGAGAGAAATAATTTTAAGGAATGCATCCTTGTTTTCGTTACTTCATAGTGGGCGTGGTCTTGCATGAGGAGGAAGTCACGTTTGTTTACGTTTGTCATTACCAGTATGTACTGCTAGATGTCGCCATAGATGAGTCTCTCACTCTCACTAAGGCAGTGCATAAACACGAACCGGACTTTGGTGATGAGGGAAAGGATTTATTGGATGTGTCACGTCGATTACTTGTTCATTTTTGTAAGGTATTGTTGAATTCATTTTTGTAATATTTTAGGGTATTTTTAAAGAATGTGTATCGCATATTTATGTCAAAACCGCCCTATGAACTAGCAAATCGATTTTAAACCCTTATCTAGCAACGTTAGCCACACAGCTATGCACTTTGTATCGGTCTAAACAAAGTAATTTTGATACGAATGTTTCAGTGTTAGAATGAGTTAAACATTTAAAAACTATTAAAATCTGTGCTGTACACCGTGCAGACGAACAGGTCTAGCGAATAAACAAAAGTCGTGCTGTCATTCGCGACTGTCAAAACTGCCAATCAGTCACACTGTAATGGCTGTTGTCAGATAAACGATGTTTTTGTTTTCGAAGAGGAAAATTGTGTTCTTGATTTTTGAGTTGATGTGAAACTTGGCTATCTTACTTTAGTTACATTAAACGCTTTCACTTTTATTTTTGCAGATCACAGGTTGAAAAGGGAAATTCTCACAAAGGACTTTTTTTCCAGAAGAAGAAGTGTTGTTTTCGTCGTGTAGTTTGATCCTCGCTTCACCGTATGGGACAGTAATAGTATATCATATAATGATACTCAGACAAAGACAGTACGGCTGAATTTTATTTTTATTTGCTAATATGATTTATACTGACATTTTATGCCATTTTAGTTTTATTTTATTTTGATGTTCTGGGCTGTACATTCTTTTGTTTAAAATTTTTCTCACATCCATCATCATAATGCATATTCCAGTTCCACCTTCCCCCATGAGACCAGCCGTGGCCCCCTCGGTACAGCTGGGTGTCACGGTTCTTTACGCATGTCTCTATGGGGGTCTTTTTGTAGTGGTATACATTCAGCTTTGGTTGCTGTTACTCTACCGGCATAAGCGATGGAGCTACCAGAGTATTTTTCTTTTTCTTTGCCTGTTCTGGGCAGCTCTTCGCACAACACTCTTCTCGTTTTATTTCCATGATGCCCTTGCGGCCAACCACTTGTCCACTCCAGTCTACTGGCTCCTTTATTGCTTCCCAGTGTGCTTGCAGTTTTTCACTCTGAGTCTCTTCAACCTTTACTTTACTCAGGTAAGTCGAGTTAAAGTTACATAGAGAAAGATTTGTGAGATGTTTGCAAAATCAAGCCACTTCTTAATAACAATGTTTCATTTTGACAGGAGTTGCTCAAAGTCAGAAGTGTATTCAACATTGAGCCCAGCAAAGCACTGTGAGTACATTCACATACATGAATATTAGTTAGTGCTGTGTCAAGTGAATAAAATAATCAAATTAATTACATGATGTGAACATGAATTCATATATTTAATCAGAAATTAATTTGCACATCAAATGTAGCAGAGAAATTTTCCCCAAAAGATAGTCTTGATTGTGTTAAATAAGAAAAACATCAAAAAGTTATTATAAAAAGTTGATTTAAAATTAAATATTTGACATATTCAACATTTTACTCATAAGCCTTTATGGTTATAGCCAAAACAGTTTGGTTACCAACATTCTTCAAAATATATTTTCATAAATAATCATACAGGTCAATAAAATGTCATACAAATTTGAAACAACATGAGGGTGAGTAAATGTAACTAAACAGAATTTTCATTTTCGGGCAAACAAATTGTTTTGTTTTTTTTTTCGTTACACGTTATTTTTTCGTAACTAATTAAATTAACATGTTAAATCTACTGCCTTAATATTAATGGATATCATTTGTTTAATGAGAATTGTATGGAAGCTTGTTTCTGCCACTTTTTGTCTCACAATTCAGATTTATTTTCTGGAAAAAATTCTGAAAAAAAAGGGCAAAATTGCAAGATAAACTTGGATTTGTTTTTCTCATAATTGTGAGTTTTGTAACTTGTAATTCTGAAATTTTCTCTCAACACTGACTTTATTTCTCAAAATTCAGTATTCAAAACTCGTAATTCTGACTTTACAACTTGCTATTATGAGTTTATATCTCAGTTTCTGATATCTGAACTCGTATTTGTGAGGAAAAAGTCTTGAAAGAATTGCGAGTTTATATTTCACAATTGTGACTTTCCCCCCCCCTTTTTTTCAATTGCAATTTATAGAGTCAGAATTGTGAGATAAAAAGTTGCAATCACCTTTTGATTTATTTCGTGGCAGAAACAAGTTTCTCAAGAATTGTGTGTGAACTTTGACTTCCAGAAGGGCGGCTCGGTGTGTGTATGCCACCATGAGTGCCATCTTCCTGTGCGTCAACATAGTTTGCGCAAGCCTCGCAGATCATGGAGGTTCTGGTGGAGCTGGTGAAAATGCTTGGAGGCTGGTTTTGCTTCGGGTTCTGGTTAATGACCTACTGTTCATTCTGGAAGCTGTGTGTCTGGCCACATCTCTGCTCCTGTTAACTCGATTTTCGCCCACCACCACCCCCCCTTATCTACGCAGTAAGGTACATACTTTACAAGGACTTGAGCTCAAATGGTAGTCGCAATCTATTTTACTTGTTTAATCGGAAATATTCTGACGTAGTTTATGGTAAAGAATAAATCTCTGTTACTGTTCATGATAAACAAGACAAACTTTGGTAAAAAAAAAGCATTATTTCTAGATGTGTTGTGTTTACAGGGGCTTTGCCGGACTGTGGTGTTGGGGGCCGGCGTAATCTTGCTTTTCTCTAGCAGGGCTTGCTACAATCTTGCAGTGCTGTTTTTGTCTCAGAATCATAAAGTCGAGGCTTTTGACTATGACTGGTACAACATTTCTGATCAGGTGGGCAGTTGCACTTTGTGGGTTGCTAATGAAAGGGTATTTCTCTCACTGGTCAGTTTGTGATGGTTGTGTGTTCTTCTCAAAGGCTGACCTTCAGAATGAACTTGGAGAAAGAGGCTACATTATCTTTGGAGCAGTTCTTTTCATTTGGGAGCTGCTACCTACCGGCCTGCTCATTCTCATCTTCAGAGTTCGCCAACTTCCTCAAGAAAAGGTTTTTATTTTTTTGCTCATACACTCTACTTATTAACTCTCTTGTACTGTTTGGTCAGTTTTGCCTGAAATGTATTATTATTTTATTTATTTTTTTTACTTCATGTTATGAATGAATAGTAAGAAACTTGGTAAAGGGGTCAGCACTTGCTTTGTGAACTAAAAAAAAAATCATGGACATGATTTGAAAAGGTTAAATTGTCATGGTGCTTTTTTCAGTCATTCTTGTACTTCTTACATTCAAAAATGTCCGCATTGGAAATGAATGGGAAAAAGAATAAATTATGTTGCAAAATGGAAAACAGTCTTAATTAATTGTAATAATCTTTCACAATATTACTAGTTTCTGTGTTTAGTTCCATGACAAAAAGAATGAAAAGCAAACTAATCTGCCAATATATATATATATATATATATATATATATATATATATTGAGACGTTTGCTTTGTTGTTTATTTCAGAACTGCAGCCCGGCCATGTGCAACACACAAGCCTCACAGTCATATTTCTTTGATGATCCTCGAGGAATGGATGACACGGCTTCTCTCTGGAGCCACAGTATCAATCCTAATAGCAGGTAATGTGTTCATCAGGCTTTGAGTATTGCAACTCAGATATTTGACGTTACAAGTTGTGATATAGTGATTAAAACCGAGTGTCTGCACCAACAGCTGGTTTGGGTCGAGTGAGACGACTCCACTCCTCTTCAACAGGAGCGACCAGATCAACCAACACCACTCGCTTTACTCCACTCCACAGACCTAACCACTATGCAAAGCTGCAGAGATCTTCCTCTGACCTTCTCAGGCAATAGCACAGCATTACCTCTTCCTGTTGAGTAGCTCAATAGGTTTGTTTGCACTAATATGCATCAGAAGCATCTATACTTCTGAAATCGCACCTTGACTTTTTAAAGCTGAGCACAATTAGACTAGATGCTCATGATAAAAGGGACCAGATAATGATTTTACTACAAGGATTATAACCACATTTATCATTCATGAGAGATTCTTTGAAATGTATTAACAGATGTTATTTTTGCGTGTGGGATGGTGACCTTTCCATTTCAAATGGTGCATAGGGAAGCAATAAATTTGGTACTTTGTGCTCTGATATTTGCTAATTTACATTAATAAAAAACTTAATTTAAACATTTTCTTTTTTAACTCACTTTTTACATATTTATGGTTGCTCATGTATTGTTGGAATTTCACTAACACTCAGACTTATGAAACTGAATCTTTATTACTCATTTGAGATCATAAAAACAATCTTATCTGATTCAGAATTTTAATATTACCTTACGTTAATGCTTAGCCTGGATGCCAGCCTGAACCCCGCCCACAACATTTTTTGGTCGGGAAGTTCAGTCTGGACTCGATAAATTGAGAAGTAATTATAATCGGTTCAGAAATCGTCAGGCCAATCAAATTACCAGGGCGGGCTTTATACGATGACAGACAGATGATCTGCAGGGACGTAAGAGCGCTTGGGTTGAACTGGTTGGTTTCCCTCAAAAATGTTTAACCAAGGCTGCATTTATTTGATCAGTAATATTTTGAAATCCATTTTAATGTGAGAGCATGAATTTTCAGCTTCATTCCTCCAGTCACATGATCCTTCAGAAATCATTCGAATACACTGATTTGCTGCACAAGAAACATTTATTGATGTTGAAATGTTTTGTGTAAATTGACTTTTTTCAGGATTCTTTGATGAATACAAAATTCAAAAGAACGTCATTTAGATGCACGATATATCGGACACCATATTGGAATCAGACAATTTATGTTCATCTTTTAATGTTATCATTTTCAGCTCGATAAGAAAATTTGGCTAAGAAATAAAAGCCGATAAATAATGGATTATTTCTTTTAGCTGAGACACTTCAGATGCGCCCTGATGTTTGTTTGAAGTCTGTCGTAGGCTACATGAAATTATAATGAGAACATCATGTAATCAGGCTCTCAGAAATTATATTCAAATTTGGATTCAGATTTATCAGCTAAAGAATAATTTTAGAAATTTTCTGTGGCGGTATCGACCAAAATGTTCACGCCGGTGCATCACTATGTGAAATAGAAATCTTTTGTATCATTGTTCATTGATTCAATACGTCCTTGCCTGATAAAAGTATTCATTTCTTTGACCTCAGACTTCATAAACTCACCAGACATACACAAGACTGTTTCGAACAGTTTATTGTGCAGTATGTACATATCCTCCTATTAAAACACTTTATACATTATGTACATTAAGTTAATTTACTCATAATTGGTTCATGGTCATCTTTTACCCACAACCAAAGTAGATCTAAGAAAACAAAATCTAATATGTAGAGCTAGAAATAATGAAAATGCACAAAGAAGGGAGAAAACATCCAATTTTAAGGGCACATGAGAAATCCACAGACCTTATTGATCCTCTGAGAAACAGAAATCACATTCAGAGGAAAGTCTCGCCAAAACTCGATTCAATAGTCAAGGCTGACCTTCAGAGTGCAAGGTTTTTTTTAAATCTTCGCGTATGATTACCCAGAGACCAGTTCTCTAGCCGAGTCTTCTGTACACGCGACAATGACGAATCCTCATACACTGGGAAGTGCCTTGATGTGCTTCATTTAGATAACATCTAAGAACACATGAACTTTCCTCAGATAATCTGACATCTCAACATGAAAAGTGCCCAAAAAGTCTGTAAGAAGCGTTTCTACCGTCATGTATTTACGCATCACATCATCAGTGGTCAGGAGTGGGCGTGGTCTCCAGTTTACGGAGACGACGCCGCCTCAACTCGGCGGCGCTCGGCTCACCGTCATCTTCATCTCCCTCCATCCTGTCTTTGTCGTCCTCTGTGGTGGAGTCTGGTCGAGAGAATCCTGTAGCTCCATTCACAGATTCACCTAGGAACAAGAGAATACAATGACCCTGGTACTAACATGCGGCCCAGGTTTTAGTATAATAGTTTAGGAGAGTAGGAGGTGGATATAGGATATACACATACATACATACACTTGCGCGTGTGTGTGTGTGTGTAAATATAAAATATAACATTTCACTGTCAGTCATGCTGTGTATCAGGGGCCGAGTCAATACAAATATGACTCTCTTTATACAATGTTAGCTGTCATTCAGGAAGTTGTGGCAGTATTTTTTCTTCCACTCACCGCTCGGAGCGTCGTTCTCCTGACTAGGGGTTTCCGTGTTGACCGGGGAGGGTGAGGACTCCAGATTCACTGATGCACTCACTTCACCAGTGTTGGTTTCTGATCTTGGCGGACTAAACAGGAAGTTTAGAAGAAAAAAACACGGGGATTTCAGAGGTAGGAACTGGGCGTGCCACTCTATCAAAGCTTAAAGGGATACTCCACTTTTTTTGGAATAGGTTCATTTTACAACTCCCCCAGAGTCAAACAGTTGAGTTTCACCGTTTTCAAATCCATTCAGCCGATTTTCTTGATATTTAGAAGAATATCAGTAACCAGACAGTTTCTGGTCTCATTGACTTCCATAGTATACTATGGAAGTCAATGAGACCAGAAACTGTCTGGTTGTAAAATGAGCTAAACATGGACAAAGTTTCAAAAATCAAGTTGTACGTTTGATTCAGTGTTTCTGTTCTCAAAATACTCCTCCTTGGTTATTACAAGTTTCGAGTAAGGCCGTGTGTCCACCAAAGTGTTTTTCCATGCGCCTGGCGTATGTTTTCAATGGGAGCGCTTTTCAGCGTTCAGCGTTTTTTACTGATCGCTGGGAGTTGAAAAATGTTCAACTTTGGATAAAACGCAGCGCTCATCACTGTCACTTTTTACCCAGCCGTCCAATCACAGTGGAGGAGGGGCGGGACTCGAAAAAAACACTCGAGACCTTGTGTTTTCCTCCCAGCTTCCAGACGCTGTCAACGTTAAAGCTTTGCACGCTCGTGATTATTTAGCTCCGCCTACACGGCACGTCTCCACCCGCTCGGCTTTTTCCGGGAAAGACTAGGTACAGCCTATCTTTCTTTTATAAATATAATAAAACTAAAGACTTCTTGGAGATATGATGGACGCAATATTACTCTATAGGTACTCCAGATTAACTGAAACTGAGTGTTTCACCCTAGAGGTCTTCACAGTGCACCCGAGAACCGTCGACCCGGGACCCGTACGGGTTCGGGTCTAGATTTTAAATGATCAGCCGGGTCCGGGTCGGGTCCGAATCTATTACTTCGGGTCACGGGTCTGTTTAACATTGTGTGTAATACCCGTGCGATCGGAGTGCAAGTGCAATCTCAAGAGCGTGTCATGTTTCTATGGCAACCAGAGCTTCTGCAGAACCGTGCTTTACATTTTTTATATTAATTTATATTAATATAAATGAACGGTCTTGTTTAATCTTAAAGTTTTGGTGGTCAGATTCAGACTCAATGAAGAGCAGAGAGCACAGATATGATCAAGCTGAACAAGCAATCGTTATTATAGTTGGAAAACAGTTAAAGTTATTATGCGAGTTAACTCGAGTCAGAATGTACATGTGCAAGGTTGCATTTGTCATCCATCACCGTGACATCAAGTGGACTTTTAAAGCTGAAAAAATGAGTAGATTAAGCTTGGAAAAACGAGAGAAATAACATGGATAGAACTTTCTTGTCGGTGGATTGTAATGCATCACAGTCAGGTAACGTTAAAAGGAAGTGACTAAAGCTACTAAAATTAGGTAAGACAAAAAGTTTTATTTTTCGCAACTCGTGTGAAATAATATGCGAAAATCGGGTCCAGTCGGGTTTGCGTCTTCCTGCCGTGTTCGGGCCCAGTTTTCAAATAATAGATGGGTCCAGGTCGGGTCCGGGCAGTACATTTATGACATTTCTCGGGTCTGCACAGGTCCGGGTCCAGCTTTTGAAATGAACGACAGGTCCGGGTCTATTTCGGTTCGGGCATGAATTTTTGGACCCGTGAAGACCTCTATTTCACCCCCCCTTTAAGCAACACTTGCATACCTTAATGTAGCCACCGTGCTGAGGTAGTGGTGAATGTTGAGCATGGCGGCATCCAGCAATGTGTGGATGTTGTGAAGGCACTGCAACCTGGCTTCCAAACCTCGCCTGCCCTCCTGCTCCAGTTCTCGGAGCTCAGCCTCTGACATGGTGGATAGAGTTGATGGTGGCGGTGGCATGGATGACACTAGTAAACAGAGATCACAGTTTACTCAAATATCTGACCTGGAAGGTTTCTAAAGCATTTGTTCTACATGAAGTTTTATTTGTTAACAAGAAAGCATTTTGACCAGTCTGACATACTAAATGGTGGAGGTGGAGGCATCGGCAGCCATGGAGCTGACGTGAAAGGTGGCGGCATGGAAAAGGGGAATCCAGGGATAGCTCCAGGAGCAGCAGAGGCGCTGTCTGCAGTCGGCTGAGTTGAGCTGCTGGCTCCTGATTCTACATGACAGACGGTGAGAATTTTTTATGAGAATCATGGGTATTCTACATTTTCACAGGGAGGTAGAACAGATGTTCACCTGATCCCTGAGCTCCATCGGTACTGGTCTGTGGGGTGTCAGTAGCTGCCTGTGCTCCAGGGGCAGCGGGAGGAGGTGCGCCAGGGAAGGGACCCCAAAATGGAAACAACCCCGGAGGAAACTGAGGCATCATACCTGGAGCAACTGCACAGAAGTGTAGGCATACAATCTCAATTAGCAATCTTTAAAACCAAATTTCAGCAGATGAACCAGCCTGGTCTTACCATTAACAGGTGGAGGTACGGGTGCAGGAGCAGCTGGGGCAGGTGCTTGTGCAGGAGCTGGGGCTGGATTCTGGTTTGGCTGGGATGCTCGGAGGACATCCATACGACAGGTGGGACATGTCTGCTGTCTTTGGAACCATGAGCGCAGGCAACTACAATGAGAGGAAAAGACCATATGAAATAAGCTTGCAGGTATCAAGACCAAAGGAACTGAGATTTGTCAATCAGTGGACATGAACCTTGAGTGAAAGATGTGGTTGCACGGCAGTTTCTTGGCTCCAGTCACCATCTCTTCTCTGCAAATGATGCACACATTGTCGGTGGCTTGCAAGTCTTCAGGGGTGGCATCAGGATAGCTGTGACAAAGCATGGCAACCAGCGATTTGAGAAACACTCAGTAAACCATTAATACATACTCAACATATTAAAAAAGAAAAGACTTAATATACAAAAAAAACAAAATACAAAAACAGCATAAAATTACCATTAAATACACAATAAAATAAATACTTTTTACTAAACAAAACCCAAAAAAATATAAATAAATTAATACTAAAAACATTTGGTAATTAATAAAATAGATTAAAATCTTTAAAAATAATTTCATATTAAAAGATATGATTATTTTACAGAAACACTCACAGAGTATTCATATTACGAATGGCTCGTCGAGACATGATGGCGTCTGTTACTGCCTTCTTGAATTGCCTGATGAAGACAGACATTTTGAACATGACAAAAGAATAAAGACAAGCTAGACAGGGGTTCATAGCTGGAACCTGATGATGTATCCATCACTCACCTCATTGCGAGATACATGGGCCGAATGGCAAACAGAGGGAAGGTGTGCACTTTTATCATTATGGTCATGAACGCCATATACAAAAGCACCTTGATGAATCCTGAAGGATAAATATAATATCAGTCAATCTGTAAATGGGCTTATTTGATCCATAAGCAGCATTCGGTTCTCTAGTCTAGGACGTACCTGTAAAGAGCTCTGTGTACAGCATGTAGACAGCTTTATTGTCCCATGGATTCTCACTCTGCAGATCAACTGTATGTAAGGTGTACTTGATGAAGGTGGTGAGGACCATAGTCATCAGAATCGCATACTGAAATAAATGCAGAATTCATGTTACTGTAAAGTCTATGGCATTTTAAAACTCTAGTATAAAATATGTTCTGATTTCCAAATTGCTCAACTTCATCAAGTTATGGGCCACCATGTGAGACTTTAGGGTCAATGGGCCTTTCAATAATATTAATGAAATTGTTGTTCACCTCAAATCCAAAAACCAGCTGCACTGATGCCCCTCTTGTTATAATGCTGTGACACGCATGATTGACAAACAGAAAGTCTAACACTCCCAGCAACACCATAAGAGCTGTACCAGAAAAAAAAGAACAGTAGTGACACGCTCATGAAATGATGCAATACCACAACACAGTGACTCCGAAGGCAGTCTAATGTCAAATGCTTTAAAATTTTAAATGCAGGTGCAGCTCCAAAAATTTGCATGTTCAAAAAAAATGACTTGGTAAAGTAGTTTCATAAATAAAAGGGAAGTAAGAGATGTACTGGTGCTATAGAAAACAGGCCGCAGCAAACCCAGTCACAATGTACTCACAGAGAACTCTGAAGTGGAAGACCCATGATATATTTGGACTCCTTTCCATCTAACAAATTAAATAAAAACATTAGAATATATATTTGTTATATATATAATACATTTAGGGCTATATTTTTTTAGGGCTGTCACAAATATTTAATAATCACTCAATCATTTTTGGTTCAAATAAAGGATCAAAAGCAAGTCATCATGGTTTTACAGAACAAGACTGTTAAAAACAAGAAAGAAAAAAAAAATCACACTGATGTTAGTTCAAGTGTTTGTTCTTTAAATAAGTTTGGTTTTAGTTAGTTATTTGATGCTATAAAAACAGGGATGTGACTTCAATATTTTGTTCTAATAGTCTATTGTTGTTACACTTGATAAACAACATTTATTTTCCATTTAATTGAATCGCATCCAAATACTGTGACAGCCCTACATACTGTATATTGTATACATTGTATATAAAATATAACATTTCCATATTTACTCACAAAATCCACCCTGTCTTCAGCCAGCCAATGGAAGCACTTGAGGAAAAGCAGCAAAGTGAAAAGGGCCACAAAGCGAGGGGAAAAATCATCCCTGAAGACTGTAAAGGCCAAGCAGGTCTCCGTTACGGCATACCAGGAGCGTTCGATCAGGTGCTGAAAATATAAAGAATATAAAAATGAGAATGACAAAAATAAAAATTTGCCCTCGGACACTTGGACACCAACCTCCATTTCAGCAGCTCTTAGTTGCCCGAAGAAGACCTTCCGCATAAATTTCCCCAAAAGGAAAACCAACACGAAAGCCTGAATGTATAAAACCTGTCAAAGAAAAAGTACAGAGTTTAGTCTTTCACCTGTCTTTCCATCAACATTTGATACTGAATAAACCAATGGCGACTTACTGCCATACTAGGACTGCTTTTGGTGAGGTACACCACAGTCGGGTAGAACTGGTGCTTGAGGAAGTAGGCATGGGCAATGACTGTGCCAGTCAGTGCCAAACTGATGGTCGTCACAAGAGTGGCTCGCACCATCTTGCACTGCAGAGAGGAGAAAATGCTCTGAGCTTCAGAATCAATGATGACGACAAGCAACATTTCATGACACTCAAACAAATACTAGCATATTAACAACATTCAGCTGCAGGCATGTCATCAGCTAAAGGGGAAAACCTGAGCACACATCCCCCCTGGCAATTATTATAAAAAAATATTTTTCATCAAATTAAAAATTAAATATTTTATATTGCAATAATAAACAATTTTAATATCTATCTATCGATCGATCTACCTATCTATCTATCTAATAAACAGTGTTTAATAATCATGATAATAATACATTATATTATAATACAATGTTATTATTAAAGTATGAATTGGATTGTTATAAATAATACATGTTAATAATAATAATTATTATTATTATTATTATTATTAAAAAACAGAACAATGGTGAAATTAAAATTCTAACATTTTTGGTTGTCTTAATTTCTTTGTTTTCATACGTTAAACCATTGAGTATTTATTTTAGCTAAACACCTTATTGCTTCTCTTTGTTGAGAGCAACAGATTTATAAATGGTTCTCATTAATTCCCAGATGCAAATTATAAGCGATTCAAACACACAGCACTTGCACAATAAGCATTTACTGAAAACACAGTGCTCTTACAAGAACATTAAAAACATGCAGACTAGGCTGCTATGTATTTACTGGGCTGCCAACGTTTGAATTCAGTTTGGAGTGAGAATTGGATTCATGAGCTTGTGGTTCGATTTCGATATGGATTCAATATCTATTCATTTGGATATACATGGATATAGTACTTTTATAGTACCACATCTTCTCAAGGGGAAAAATCTAATGTTGTAAAGTAAACGAAACAGGGAACCCTGTCAGCTGGTACATTATTGTTAAAGATTAACTAAAGATATAGGTCACCAGAAAATGAAAATTCTGTCATTACATATTTTTTGAAGAATGTTGGTGGAAACCAGAGAGTTGACACGCACCAATTTTAATTGACATTATTTATGTATACAATTGGATATAAGGACGTTTTTAAGAATGTTACATAATAATACATTTTAATGGTATTAAAGTAAAAAATATAACAAACATCTAACTATACAGTTTATGAACAGTGAATGGCTTTTTGTGAGGTAAATGCAAGTACCTGAAAAATTGTTTACAAGCCGTTTTATCCATAAAACACTGATTGAGCTATTACATGTGACATGACATATTTCAGTAGCAAGTTGTAACTTACTGTTTACTGTGACATGCCCTCTCATGTTAGTTTACGTTTGAAGAGATAATAGTTTCACGTGAACTACCGCTTGAGAACAGTAAACAAAACTAAAACCCGTATAAATATGGAAAAGTCACCTGCCTCTCCCCGAGTAGACATTTCTAGTAAACTGAAGTGAAAGTAAGGGCCAGAATTACAGTAGGCATTTGCATAAACCGGGCATTTTTTAAATATTACTAAAAGCAGAAGTGACTAAAATTAAGCTTTAGTTACATTGTATTATGTTTTTCTTTTTTAACAATTAATTAGTTGCAGACTTTTTGAAAACAACATTAGCACAGAACAAGTTACAAGAATGCTACGAAAGAGTATGAGTCGTTATTAATCTAACTTACAACACAGATAATAAATACTGACTAAATCCGCGAAAACACGTTATAATAACCCGACCATATGCTGGCAAGTATGAACTGGCCGACTAGCTAAAAGCAGTCAGTAACGTTACTGAGATGTCTTAACGTTACCTACAGCCGCAGAAATCCGCTATTTCTGCTTTGGAGAGATGACCTCTTTTGCGTTCCTCTTCTTGTGACAGCGTCGTGCTTCTATCCTTCCATCTAAAGCAATCTTTATGCTTCCAAACTCTTGTAGTCACGGCTACGTGTTTATTTTTTGCTTGCTCTCGAGAAAGGCCACCTCATTTCCGGTGAGAGCTCATTCCTGCCAGTAGAGTGAAGACAGCACAGCAGCTTTGAGACTGCTGAACCGATCGCCTAACGTTACATGAGTTTCAATTTCAAAATAAAAGCATATCAACGATCACCAGTCCAATCATCTATGCAGTCCAACAAGCCAAGTTCGCATAGATACAATCGAATAATAAACAACAGATATAAACGAACATAAAAATATTTACAATTAACACATTACACACACTACCGCTCGTGCACATTATCGTGAGCGCGGCTGAAAATCTGTTAAACCGTAACGTAACAGTCTAAAGGCCACTGCACACTGATGGTTAAACCTGTAAACCAGTTTTGCCGTTTTATTATTTACGCTTCGGGTAGGTACATTCATAAAACGATCCAGTCATAGACTGTAAAAAAAGGTCCAGTTCGTTCAGATGCTATTTAGTTGTAATTGCAAATTATTGTTATTACTGGTTATTTTACATAAGTACTGAATAATATACACTAACATGGGTAGGTTTAATTGCTTGTAATTGTAAATAATTTAGAGTTATTTCTATAGTAAGTGCATGAAAAATGTATACCAAGTAAAATCAAGTTTTATATCTTATTATTTTGGAGAGACTGCCTGCAATGCTCCTCAAATTGATGTCTAAACGGTGATTTTAAAACAAATGCCTAGAACTAAAAATACTACTTGTCCAGTAGAGGGAACCAAATAACAGAAATCATGGTCCACTTCAGTCTCCATGCCCAAGGATTCTACTTTTAGGAATTTGTATAGAAAACACAATCATGCAACGCTAATGAAATACAAAACTGTATGTCTAAACTGTATCCATTCAATTGTGTGCTTTCTATATTGTTGATTTATAAACTGCAAGGACAAACTGTGCAAGGACATATTCCACTAGCCACTAAACGCTGATGTCTCAATCTTTATATCTAATATGTCATTTTTAGAGAATAACAGCTTTTTGAATTATCATAACATTTAAAAAAACATATCAAATTACCATGAATTCATCAAATAAAAGAACTTTATTTAAAAGCAGTAAGTTTGATTTGCCTTAAGGTTTAAGGCAACAGATGCTATAAAAAGGAAACATTTGTAATGAGCTTTGAGTCTAACAGTAAACATATAAAGGGGGAAAAATGCCTTGCGAATAACAGGGATTAGACAGCAATTAAAAAGATTCTCATAGAACTAGGAAATTGCCATTTTCAACAGGTGTAAAGTGAAGTAGAGATACATGAAAGCATGTCAAATTCATCTACTAGATTACCTACAGTTAGAGAAAATCAGTCATACAAGCATAATTTTAAAACAATTGTATGCAAAAAAAAAACAAAAAAAACAAACATGAAGGCAATTGCTAAAGCAGTAGTTAGTCCATTTTGTGTCACTGCCTAGAATTTTCCTCTGCCAGATGTGCTTGTGGCCCCAGTTCATTCATTCTCGTTCTGATCGCTGCAGGATTCGGTAACCCTTCTGCAGGTAGTGTAAACAGTTCAGCCCTTAAGACCTCATTTTCTTTCAAAAGTGAAAAAAAGAAAGAAAAACGCTAAAAAAACAAACAGACAAACAAAAAATCCTCCCAGCCCAGAGGGGCTCATCATTATGAGACAGAAGAGATGGGGTTCAGAGGAGAACCCATTTGTGTAAGGACTTTATCCAGCCACTGGAGGGGGCCGTGGAGATGCACTTCTATCCAGCAAGGGGTGCTCGTCACGTCTTGTCTGTGATACTCTGCGCCCCAGCCCTAAACAAATTTATTAAAAACAAGTTCAATTTTTTTACATTTATTAAAACAAAAAATTAACTAAAGGCATTAAAAGATTAGTTCACCCAAAAATAATTATCCCATAATTTCAGCCAAACACTTTTTGCACTTCAAAGTCTAAGCCTGGAAGAGCCAGGACATTTTTTGGCTCAAAAAAAAGGACTGTGTAAGGTCACATACACCTAGGACGGCTTGAGGTTGACTAAATTGTGATAATTTTCATTTTTAATTGAACAAACCCTTTAACAATTCAAACAATACATTTAATTTGTGAACTGATGTTCAGCTGTTCTATTTAATTGTCAAATTATTTTCGCATCATCATCGGTCATCAATCTCATTAAAGGGGGTCATGGACCTTGAGGCCTTTGTAAATTCACCAAGCTGATTGTTCATTAAAAAAAGAACAACACAATCATCATGTTCTCAGGCCATTTCAAGTTTGATTTTAACATGACAAAGAACAGTTGTTAACTTAATTTAATTATTCTTCTCATAAACATCATTATGTTGATTCAGACCGATTCACGAACGCGCAAAAAAACAAGGGGCAAGAGTTATAGCACCAACCAATCCCACCCAATCATAGCGTGATGGAGGCATTGCCTTTCCCCCATTCGTTCTCAATTACCCTCCACAAAACCCACCGAACATGAAATCCACGGGGAGGAGTCGGATCCAGATCCAACTCCTCCCACCTTACATATACCTAAACCTACCCAGCTCCACCCCCTGATCCCTAAAACCACCCCTAAACCTTCCCAACTCCACCCCTCAGATCAGGATCCAACTCCGCCCCCTGGATCTTTTGTACTGCAATGAGGTGCTACTGCACGCTTGGGTATCTGTTAAAACTCAATGGGAGCAGAGGAGGCACAAGACACACAGGGTGCTTCTCAATATCCCTCCTCGTCTCCTCGCTCCTCCGTCCTCCCTCCTATGACCCGGAAACCGATCGAGCTCAGCCATCTTGAAGGACATCTCAATTCTCTAATTGCACCGTGAGGAGTCGAGGATCGAGGAGTGAGGAGGCTTCCTGAGGAGTCATAAGCGAGGATACACAGGTGCATCCTACGCGGAACTGTTATATTGACTAAACGTGACGCACGTGTCAATTCTCCTCCCCCTTCACATCGGTCACAATCATTTTAATTTATACTTTACCTTTGCAGTTTATATAAACCACACATCTCAAATATTTCAACAGTATAGCCTATCTTTATTATTATTTATTATGAATTTATTAAATAACCAAACTTCAACAACATAAGGGCAGATCCTTTTAGCGCTGCTGATGACACTGTGGAGTGACGCTCGAGTGATCAAGTATTCCAATGGATATAAAAAAGCTTTTATTCGATTCCTCTGTCCTCCTTTCCTTTCCTCGCTTCCTTCCCTCGCGTCCTACAGGGGGTGGAGCTGAGACGCAAGGAAAGGAAGCAAGGAAAGGAAACGAGGATGCACAAATAAGAAATGAGAAGCACCCACAGACTCTCACTGTAACTTTACCTGCTGGTGTCACTGTTGGACAGTGTGACTTAAGAAAAACAAGTGATTTATACATTTTTTAATTTCACATTTGTTTTATTTTTGTAATATGGATTATTATTCTCATCCAATTTTCTTTGGCACTACTCCCTCTCTTGCCTCCTTGAAGCAAATGCCCCTGATTCTTCTTCCCTGAACATTCAATGGTGAATGACCATCTGAATACTAATCGTCTGTGGTGATACTCGTACCTTTACAAAGCTCATGCGAATGGTGCACATCTTGGTGAGCTCGTAGACGGCCTCAAAACCATGGTTGACAGATTGAGCAAGCAGCTGAGCAAACTCTTGGTTGTTGAAGATCTTGAGGCTGCAGCCACTGGGGATTTTGCAGACAGTTGTGGGATGGAAGCCATGATGGTAGTTGCAGTTCCGACTCTGGACGAAAATGCTGGTGTCACTCAGACACTCTGCATACACTTCTCCTCCGACATAATACAGGTGGACACCTGAGGAGTCAAATACAGGAAAGATGTAATCCTGAAATATTCTAGAATAGAGTAAAACTAAAAGGAGATTTCCTGGCATTTAATTCCATAACAGTCCAACGATGATTCATCATTGTAATAAAACACATTCTCTTTGAGCATATGTATTTACCTTGTTGGGTGTGGAGATGAGTAATGGTTATTGTAATATTAACACAATGGTCTTCTTTGTTATTTAACCAGGTCACCCACAATGAATTATCTGGAAGCTTTTAAAGGGCCATATAGCACGATAACAATAATAGTTCTAATTCTATAGAATAGGGAAGTCCACACAACAGCTATAAAGAAAACACAGAGGAACAAAGCGCTTTTCCTGCAGTTTTTTTCCAGGACAATAAAACAGATTATCAGAATCCACACGCTTCAGCATTTAAAGCGACAAACAACATAACTGCAGTGCGTGCTTTAATAAACAGAAAGTTAGCATGTGTTGATGTGGACACTACATTTATTCATTTAGCTGACGCTTTTATCCAAAGCGACTTGCTTTATATGTCAGTGGTCGCACGCCTCTGGAGCAACTAGGGGTTAAGTGTCTTGCTCAGGGACACATTGGTGTCTCACAGTGGATTCGAGCCCGGGTCTCCCGCACCAAAAGCATGCGTCTAATCCACGGCGACATCACCACCCCAGTTATCTTTATAGTTAATGTTCTTGATGTGAATGGGCCTCAAACATAGTAAAGATCATCATTCTAGGTCAACCTTTGCTGCGGTGTTATTTTTGCATTTACATACAATTAAAGTTAGCAATTTTTTTAATTAGCTTTTAATTTAATAATTTCAGTTTTCAAATTCATTTATTTTTTATTGTGCTTTTGGCATCATGATTATTTAGATAAAATATTTCTAAATAGTTTTAATTCAGTAAGCAACTTTACTTATACAATATTTCTTATAATACTTTTTGATTGCAGCTTTATTTCATCACCTAAAATATTTTGGTAGACGACAGCACCGCTTTCCCCTCCCACACTGGGTTTCATAACTCCTACTGATTTTCCAGGATTGAGTGAAATAGAGCACTTTGAGCATAACTGCATGCATACCTTTGCCAATGTGGCGGCGGGTGTTTTCAATGGTGGAGTTGCGATTGACGTTAGAGAGCAGGCCCAGGCAGAAGCGGTTCTTGTTGTTGGATGGGTCGGTGAATCCATCAACCAGAACGCTGGTGGAGGAAGCGTGGTAAGCCTCTCCCACACGATTATTCAGCTCATAGTACACAATAGAGCACCAATGACTGGGCTCTTCATACTCCACTGGCTGCACATCTGAAAGGAAAATAAAACAAGACCTTGAGCTTAAGCCGTCTATTGTTTCAACTTGCTCAGATACTTCACCACATCAGCTAGATAAACATACTGGAGAGATTAGAGGGGAATACCTGCCTGGGATTTAATGATTACAAGCAAACGGTGTTAGAAATTCAGGTTGCCCAAGTCATGACGACAATGTTTTTAACTCTAGAAGTTGTTAGTGCGACTAGTCATTTTTGTGTGACATGCATGAGCTTTCTCAATTTTGTGACCTGCAATCGGACTGTCTGGTTTCAACACAATTGCCATGCACAGGTTTTATTTTGGTCTGCCACAAAACAAAGTTGTGTTTTTAAAGTACCAGGTTGCTACAATGAGTGCTTCTGAGAAAAAAAGTAGTCATTTGATTTGCTAAACGCCCCCAGATGTTATGTACAAAGAGTGAACTGTTGTTGGTCATTTTACTAGGGCTGGGTTTTAAAGCGGCACTATGCAGGATTTCTGTTTTTATCAAACTGTGACCCCTAGAGTCGCTGTGGAGTACTTGTACTGTCGTAAATAGCACTCACGCAGAGATGTATATGGCGCCGGGTTATTTCTGTTTGATGCTCTTTTTTTTTTTTTTTTTTAAACAATTCTGAACTTCCTGAAATGAGTCGTAATTCCAGTCTTATTTCCTGTGTGAATCTATCATGCGTGGGTTTGTAACAAATTTGCATTATACCAGCCTATAGTCTTTATTGGCAGCCCCCATACAGTATCTACTTTGACCCTCAAACACTGTAGCTGAGGCCCAGAAAAGTTGGTGTTGTCACCATGTCGAGAAGACGCTGTTTTCTGCACTGTGAAAGCAAATCCACTTTGCATGAATGAGAACTCGGGCTCAGATTGATACCCTAAAACCAATGTCATTGTTACAGTTCTTATCACTGCATATACAAGTGTTGAGGAAGTCTCCGGAGCTGAAACTTAGATATGACAATGGACGTTTCGTTTCCGACACGCACTGTAAGTGGTAGACCACAGGCCGTCTTAAGCGTTTCGAATTGTATGCCTTTATTCAAAAGTGTACTTCTGCAAGACCTTTGGCAATATTTTCCTCTACAAAACAAGCTATGACAAATACTACTGAAATGAATAAGCTACATGATGATACTCGGATTTGTGGGAGTTTTTTATATGTTCTATGATTTCACTCCTAGACCACTTTAGATCAGGATGATAATAGTTTCTTACCCCCTCTGGGCATGTTCTGAGGAACCATACTGCTATTGCCAGTCTCCATGGACTGAGACCCGTCCTGTCCCATCTGCTCATCTGGAGGCATGTAGGCAGGAGGAGGGGTATCAGCTGGTAAAAAGAAACCAGAGAGAGAGAGAGAGGTCAGATGATGAAGTCTGGTGCAAACAAATGGGCTTCCACTGCAATCCCTTAGAGCCTCAATTGTGATTATTCTTTACAGGAAGCTGCATTACATCTTATGGAAACCTTTTAGTCTCAGATTTCACAAATCCCATACATCAAACACCCACCATACATATACCAAACATTCAAAATGTGGAAACAATCAGAGAAACAACCACTTAAAATGAAGATTTTCATAGTGTGAATACATGGATACAGGGTTGTTTATTATTTGGACATACATAAGTGTTTGTTTTACCATCTATGAAGGCAACCACTGAATGTCCCATAGAACAGCAAATTGCATTCAAATACAATCTCTTCCAGAAACTGATTATGGCTAATAAAAGAAAGCAGCTAAAAAAGAAACACCTCTGGCTCTAAATAAATCCTTGGAAGACGTTATCTAATGCAAGAAGAATTTAAAAAAAGATTTTGATGAGTTAATGTTACTAAAGTCTCCAGATAAATTCAATGAAGGCAAAGGAAATGAGTTTGTTTTTTTTTACATGAACAAGTAAAACAACGTTATGCTATTTTTCCTTTGAATTTTTGTTGTATAAAAACTGATTAAAATTTTCTGAATAAATCATTACCACTGAATTACACTATTGTTTAAAAGTTGGGTCAGTAATAAAAAAAAGAGTTTTTGAAAAGGTATCTTATACTCATCAAGGCTAATATTGTGAAATACTAATACGTTATTATTATTATGTTGATGCAGCTAGAACCATCCTGAGGGATTATCCTACTAAAGTCTGCTGTTGACACAAAAATGACCTCATATTGTATAAGAGTTATATTCACAATGTACACACCATATATGTCAAAGCTTCAAGTACTTTCATTGTTAAATCACTGAAGCAGATCAGATGCTGCAATGAATCGAGCAATCTCTATGAATAAATCCAGCTTTAGTTCTAGCCCACAGTGCAATAAAACATCGTTGCCCTTCTGCCTGAGTGAACCCAGCCTACGGATGCAGGCATCAGCAAATCACTCTGATGCAGAATAGAGGAAGTCCGGGCCAGTGCCAAGTAATGGGCACCCACCAGCAGGACTGAAGTCCCTGGGCTTTAGTGTGCTGCTTAGCAGGCATTTCCATTGTTTACAGACAGCAATCAACACTGCACTACTCACCGTCATATCACGGGTTAATCATTCAGTCTCACGCATCCATTTGTGATTGCAGCAGCAAAGAAAATAAAAAAAATCAGTTTGCCACTGGCAAAGATATCCCGAAAGGTCTATCAACATCTTGACTGGTGTTGTGTGTACCTGGGAGCTGGAAGGGGCTGGAGGGCCCAGAGCTTGCAGGAGAGTTGGGGTAGGTACCACTGCTGGCCGGAGACGGAGGGTAGGGCGAGTTTGGAGAGATAGGGAAGGAGCTCCCTCCGCTGTGTTGCTGGAAAGACTCTGGAAAGGTGGCGTTTAGAGGCATGTGAGGCTCATTGTGACTCAGGTTGCGGAACTGCACTAGAAGACTGTGCTGAGGGTTGAACTCGCTGTGTCGTGGCACCAAAACTGGAGGAAGCACTGAGAAAAGATGAAAACATTTTAAATATCCTCCTAACAGATCATTCTGAGAGTCAATTTTAAATATTTATGGCAAAAAAAAAAGAGAAATACAGCATCATTGACATCTGTGTTTCAATTTGCGGGCTTGGGCTCCAAGGTAATTGCTAAGACACAACAGATCAGTTTTCCAGCTTCAACAGAAATGTGTTTTCTCTCCTGAGTGACATGTGATATCTGCCCTTGAAAAGCTCAATACAGTGTACATCTCCATCTAAGCAGAGGGCAACAGAGGTTACAGAGATCAGAGGGACTCTGGGGGCTAAAGATATCTGATAGTCAACACGGTCTATACCACTGGATATGCTAAGGGAATGACAAGCCACATATCCTCACAGGATACATATATGTTGAACAATCTTTGTTATTTTGTCTGATTTTTGTTTGCTTGCAGTCAACAGTAGCTTTTCAGAAAAACAACGGACAGAGGAAATCAGTTGATAAGGATTAAATGATGCGTGTTTGGTCAAATGAGTTCACACTATTCATCAAAAAATATGAAATTGCTGAGACTAAATAGCGATTGGTTGAAAAATACACTACCGTATTTTCTGCACTATAAGGCGCACTGGATTATAAGATGCACCTTCAATGTATGACCAATTTTAGGACATTTTTCATATATAGGGCGCACCGGATAAGGCGCATAAGATACTGCAGTCAAATGTTAGACTGGGTTTGCATTATGCAGCCACTAGATGTGCTGGGAATGTAGCGAGTGTGCGGCGCCGGAGGTGAGGCGTTTAGTAGTAAGCGTGAGCGCGCTGGGGCGGGCTGACATTTTATCCATCAATTTAAAATTGATTAAAAAAAATTTTGATAAATACACCAGATACAGAATATGCAATGCAATAGTTAAAGGGTTAGTTCACCCAAAAATGAAAATTAAGTCATTAATTACTCACCCCCATGCTGTACCAACCCCGTAAGACCTTCGTTCGTCTTCGGAACACAAATGAAGATATTTTTGATTAAATTTGAGAGCTGTATAACTACCACATTGGCTGCCTAAGGGACTGCCTCTTGACGGCCCAGAAAGTCAATGAAGAAAATGTTTAAATATCCCAAGTGACTACCGTGGCTCAACTATATGTTTATCAAGCGACGCGAATACTTTTTGTGCGAAAAAACAAACAAAAATAACGAGTTTATTCGACTATTTCTTTTCTTCCTTGTAGGCCAGAACGAGACTTCCTTATAGATTTCCACGACGCATGCGCGAGATTTGCGATCTGCTTACACCAGCTTACACTACTTCAGATCGCAATTCTCGCGCATGCGTCGTGGAAATCTATAAGGAAGTCTCGTTCTGGCCTACAAGGAAGAAAAGAAATAGTCGAATAAACTCGTTATTTTTGTTTGTTTTTTCGCACAAAAAGTATTCGCGTCGCTTGATAAACATATAGTTGAGCCACGGTAGTCACTTGGGATATTTAAACATTTTCTTCATTGACTTTTTGGGCCGTCAAGAGGCAGTCCCTTAGGAGCCAATGTGGTAGTTATACAGCTCTCAAATTTAATCAAAAATATCTTCATTTGTGTTCCGAAGACAAACGAAGGTCTTACGGGGTTGGTACAGCATGGGGGTGAGTAATTAATGACTTAATTTTCATTTTTGGGTGAACTAACCCTTTAATGGCGACACTCTTGTGCTGATTTTAGATAAATTTGGAGGCTGGTTTTGAATCCGTCAAGAGCGAAATTGACGCGTGAAAAAAACAAAGTTTGAAGCGAAATTTCGATCTTGATGCGCAAATGGATTCAAAGTGTTCAAGCGTATAACTAGACGCGAATTTGATGCGCTAGTCACATCTGGTGTGAACTCACAGTAAGAGACTTCTTTCAAAAACATTTTTTTTTTTTAAATCTTACTGACTACAAACATTTTAACTGTGGTGTACTTGTATTACTCTTCCGTAAAATGTCAATAATATTCTTAATGTGACAAAACATTTGTGTAGAAGGACGTATACGTCATGAGAAATATGAACACACCAGTCATGACTTACCTGGACTTTCAACTCTTTTGTAGTGATATGGGTTGATACACACTTCTTTCTGTTTGGAGCCGAACGGATATTCGCACACCTCGAGGGGTTTGAGCTCGTGATGGGACTGAAGGTCAGGCCAGCGCCACACACGGCAGTAGATGACGTGAGGGAGGCCTTTCCTGTGGGACACCTGTAGCCGCCCGTCCAGCGACCGGGGGATGGTCACACATTTGCTGGGCTGCCCAGGACTGCTAAGGGCCTTTTCCAAGTCCTCCATGGCACCCTTTTTCTTCTTTAGTTTCTTCACTAGGGCATCCACAGCCTTTTCCGCCCATTTTTCCTCCTCGTCACCCTGCTTCCATCCCAGCAATCGCTTCACCGCCGGGCTGGTGAAGGAGAACAGACTGGACATGGAGGTCATAGTGCCGAGCTGCACCAGAAAGTGGGATCTGAAGCTCTCTCGACCAGCAGCGTGCCAGGAAGATGATTATGCGTGTGTGTGTGTGTGGGGTGGGGGGGTGGGGGGGGGTGGGGAGTGGACAAGCTTAGCCTTGCAAGACCAAGGACAGGAAGTTGAGGCAGGACGCAGCTGCTGGTGCTCAGGAAGGCCTGCAGTGAAGCAGGGGGTGGAACTGGGTCACAACCACTCCGAAAATTAGTGTAAAGGGCAACTGAGAAATTAAGGCTGAAAACACAGATGAGACAGCTATTAGATATTAGAGACTAAATCCATGCCAGATATGGATTGTGGCCAGAGGTTGAAACTTCAAGAAGGGGCACCTGCAACAAAAAGAGAAACTGACATTAGTTTGGAAATAAAATGTGTATAGGCAATTTATAATGATGACAAAGAGACTTGGTTGGATCTTCTCCATCTAAAATAGTTTAAACAACAAAAAACAGCTTTCTTTGATAAACTTACATTATCTACTTTACAATTTATTAAGGGGGGAAAGGAAACTAACAACGGTGAAATGGTGACTACAGTAAACTTCATTTATTTACAATAAGACAAAAGCATTAAAACAAGCTAAAAACAACTGAAAGATATTTCTTATTTTAATGCACCTGTTCATCAAAATATGTTTGTATCTTAGAAAACCTGGATATAGGAGGTATGACTCATTTTAAAAAGTGTAGTTTCTAGACCTAAAAAAAATAATTAAAATTCTCCATGAAACCACAGACAACTGGAAAACTTGACTTCCAAAACAATGGAAGGTCTTGACTTGGAGTCACAAAGGTTGGCGAGAACCCCTGATCATGATATAAAATATCCCTTATGCATTCACAAATTGTAACTTAAAATCGACATGGACAGAATAAAAAATAAGTACATAGCCTTTTATGGATGATGAAAAATTACCTTTCAGCTATTCAGCTCAACACAGTTGTTAAAAATGTGTTAAGATATCCAATCTTTGTACAATACAATTAGACTCCTTACGAGTTTTTGAGCAAATATTTAAAACCACAATATTAGTGCCCACAATGATAATTATAGCCGTCTGAAAATAAATAAAATCACAGTGTCTAAAGGATGTGCACAAAAAAAGCTACCAGCTATTAATTTATTAAAACAACACACATACGTGCACATCTGGGGTCTTGCAGATAACTGTTAGGATGTACCCATCTTCCATGTGTTATGATGAACTACAACAGACTCATTGTGTTGAATCTGTAAGCAACAGCCTCCCGCTGCCCCACCCAGGGAGCTCCCAGGGCGAGAGTGAGCGGGAGCACAGCACAGCTGTTGAAAATGTAACCAGGACAGAGAGGATATAAAACCTCTGAGAGGCACTTCCTGTAGCCACATCCCTTCCCCTTGACCTCTTCAGCTGCCAAACATCAGCCCATTGGCTCTTCGGGACAAACTGTTACTATTCAAAGCGATCCCCACTCCCAGACCACTACGGTGTTTGTCCTGTCAAAACCACACCATGCTTTATGTACAATGAGAATGATGGATCATTTCATTATTAGTGAAATTAGGGGTGTAACGGTACACAGAAGAACAGTGACGGTTCGGTTCATACATCAAGGTTCGGTATGAGTTCGGTAAAAAGCAAAACAAAAAGTGCATGTCTGAGGCTGTACTTAATTAATGTAGTTAATTGTAATCATACTGTTATTAATTCATAATAACTTAATTTATATTTCAGATCAATGTATTTGTTATATTTGTATAAAATAATACTACCATTAAAAAACACATTCTCTTCTTTAATCAATGTGGAATGTTTAACTTAAACAGACAAGTGCTCTGTTTGAGGATAAGAAATGAAAACCAATGCAATATGACGAATGTCCAAAAGATAGCACCAGACTGTTTTTAAATGGGTTGGATAAATACAAATTTAATTTTTAATAATATTTATATACTGAAAATGCTGTCAAAAAATAAATAATATAAAAAATTAACATTTAACAAAAAGAAAACAATTAACAAGTAGTAAAAAAAAACCTGCAAATGCACAGAAGGGACGTTTTTTCTTTCTACAGATTTTTCCTTCTTTTCTTAGTGAAGGTTGCACACTATTGCTGAAAAACACAAATCGGTTCAGATGTTTGAGCGACAGGCCATATCTGCTGATAAAGCTATTTTGGTAGAGGCGTGTTTTAAAAAAAATTACTTTAACTTGATTGCATGATTATGATGCTGTTATGCACAAGATACTGCAGAAGACATGTCTGTTTACATAGAAAAACTATGTAAAAAATGTGCAGTGGAATGGAAAACGGGCATTCTCTTTGAAAATGAACTAGACTCGTCTCCTGTGAAACAGCCTTAACACTATTTGTGTGCATGCACCATTTTGTGCTGTGACATTCATATACAGCGCATTTACTCACAGTGCTTGGCTTCACTTTTTCCACACTATTATGTTATAGCCTTATTTCAAAATGGATTAATGAAATCTTTGCAAATGTATCAAAAAATAAAAACTGGCAAAACAAATCACATCAGCCTTTGCCATGACACTCAAAATTGAGCTGTTTCCACTATTCATCCTTGAGATGTTTCTACAACTTGAGTTGTAGAGTCCACCTGTGGTAAATTCAGTCGATATGACATCATTTGGAAAGGCACACACCTGTCTATATAAGGTCACACAGTTAACAGTGTATGTCAGAGCACAAACCAAGCCATGGAATTGTTTGTAGATCTCCGAGACCTTGTATCGAGGCACAGATCTGGGAAAGGGTAAAGAAAAAGTTCTGCAGCATTGAAGGTCCCAATGAGTACAGTGGCCTCAATCATCCATAATGGAAGAAGTTAGGAACCACCAGGACTCCCTAGAGCTGGCCGCCCGGCCAAACTGACCACGTCAGGGTGGTGACCAAAAACCTAACGGTCCCTCTGACAGAGCTCCAGCGTTTCTCTGTGGAGAGAGGAGAACCTTCCAAAAGAACAACCATCTCTGCACTGCAGCGCTCCACATATCAAGCCAGTATGGTAGAGTGGCCATAGCCATACGGAAGCAATTTCTTTTCAGACAGCCCGCCTGGAGTTTGCCAAAAGGCTTCTGAAGGACTCTCATCCATGAGAAACAAAATTCTCTGGTCTGATGAAACAAAGATTGAACTCTTTGGCCTGAATGTCAAGCATTATGTCTGGAGGAAACCAGGCACCACTCATCACTTGGCCAAAACCATCCCTACAGTGAAGCATGGTGGCAGCAGCATCATGCTGTGGGGATGTTTTTCAGTGGCAGGAACTGGGAGACTAGTCAGGACCAAGGGAAAGATGAATGCAGCAATGTTCAGAGACATCCTTGTTAAAAACCTGCTCCAGAGCGCTTTGGGCCTCAGACAGACTGGTGCGACGGTTCATCTTCCAGTCGGACAACGACCCTAAGCACACAGCAAAGATAACAAAGGAGTGGCTATGGGCCAACTCTGTGAATGTCCTTGAGTGGCCCAGCCAGAGCCCAGACTTGAACCCGATTGAACATCTCTGGAGAGATCTGAAAATGGATGTGCAGACACTGTGTGCACTGACGCTTTATACACTGATGCTTTTATTCCAGTATCACATGATCCTAAAGAAATCATTCTATATGATATGCTATATGATAACGTGATGATTACGTCCCTGAAGATCATCTGTCCATCATTGTATAAAGCCCACCCTGGCAATTTGATTGGCCTGATCATAATTACTCCTCAATGGATCAAGGCCGGATCGAACTTCCCGACCAAAAAATGTTGTGGGCGGGGTTCAGGCTGGCATCCAGGCAAGACTTAACGCGGAATTCCACATATTTGGTTTGAAATTCTGTTGTTGCGTGGGAGAAGAACGTACATCTGGTGAAAATGCAGACCGGGGGAAGCAAATCTGGGCGACACAACCATAATCATAAAAGCTAATTTAAGCTCATAATCATATTTTGTTGTTACTTGAAGAGTGCAGTGTTGTGTTGCATCATGCCGTATTTGTCCTGAAAAGGCTACTGAGTAAATGTCGGTCACCTCAATACATTTAAGATCATTCCTATTTTATTTGTATACATTTTAATCATTAACTTTAAAAAGCACACTCTTTTTATGAGTAAAATAACTGTCAATGGTAAAACAAAAATGAATTCCCAAAAATTAAAACAGAAAAAACAGATTTCATAGGGCCCTAGAAATAGTCTGCATTTCACTGGAGGCAAGTGTATTTTCATACTAGACTGATGGAAGCATGTATAACTTGACGCTATACCTTCAAAACAGCAACATGTCAACAAGCTGCCCATGTACTAGATTATATGTTTAAAAAAAAAAAAAAAGATTTTTTTGTGGTAATGAATGTTACACCACATATGCTGACAAATTGTGCCAAGAGTGTATGTGACACATTACAACTCATTATTTTAAACTGTTCCAAGTCTGATCAATGGCAAACATCGATAATGGTAAAAATAAATCTAGAGATTGAATTACTGAAATCTTCCTGAAATTAAGTTCAATGGGACAGCACACACACCAAAACGTCTTGCTAATCAGCAGAAACAAGCAATCAGCTTGTAACCAGCACACTCTGCCTTTATTGCTGAGGGACTGATGATAACAAAGCTTTAACAATAGGAAGTACAGGACTCAGATCAGCAATATAGAGGCTCAATACACAAACACACACTTCCCTGTTCCCTATCTCCATCCTGCCTTCACACTCAGCTGCTCCACTTGCAAAATAAGCAGCACAGAAAGCATTACCAGTATTGATTTTCTAGCAGTCTCTAAAGCCTCCCACTTAAAGCTTTTACTCTTTCTGTGCTCTTATTTCATGGCGAGGAAGCAATTTTGCTTTAAAGAGCGAAGAAGAAATTTTGGCGTGAGTCTAATAATGTCATTAAAACGAAAATTGACAGTCATCTGCTTCATCCCAAATAATGAAAATAATGTTAAGATTCTGACCACAACCACAACACGATTATCAGAAGATGTGCATCTTAATGCTGCTTCATAATTATGATATACACTCAAGGGCAGTGCCATTTGCAAAATTACACATGAAATCAGCCTTCTAAATCATAATGGAGTCACATTTTGACACTAATGCAGAGCTCCAGACCAAGGAAGAGGCACTTTTACTCTCTACTGGTCAATTGATTTATTACAAGGACTGCCATGTCGTGCAGTCGCAATGCCTCTAGTGGGCTTCAACCCATGCATTATCCTTAAAATCAAATTACGAATACAATTAGATATAATAGCCAGATTGAAAGAGCCATCTAACATTTCAGTGACATTTAAGAGCATGACAGAGGCAAACAAAAGCACAGCCTTACAATTTTATCAGTTCGACTATGATCTAAGGCTTTCTTACCCAGAACAAGACCATTTCTTTTTTTGTAAATAGGGTCACACCCATCCAAGACAATGAGGACGACTGTTTAATCGCTTGACACCATCCAGTCTCTCCATCCCTGGAGCCTTAAATCGTCGTCGACATTAATAGATAATATAACCCTTTATGCTGCAACTGGCTCAAATACAATCATGAATGCAGAGAATAACACATTTCTAATGATATACATCTTCAAATTCAACTGATATATTATTCATGATCAGGTAACGGCTCAAGATCGACAACAGATGTGAGCACTCACATGAACATCTATGTGACAGATGTTACACGTTGGCAGATATTCAGAAACTCTATGGAAACAAACTCTGCTGTTGCAAAAACTAGGCGCTAAGAACAGGCTAAAACTGTAAGACTTAAACTTTACTTAAACTGCTTGATAATGTGGCATACTAAATGAGTCTCATTCACTAACCGCGAGTAAATAATTATTTGTGCGTACCATACGAACATTTTTACGAACAAAATTCATTAATAACATTCGTTCTAAATGTAGGAACAACTGAAACCACACATTCACAAAAAATCTCTGGGTGGTCTTACAAACGGATTTAGATGGAATTTCAAACACAGCCTACATGTTACATCTTAAATACATTTCATATACACATACACACACACACATTACTGTATGTGTGTGCCTTCCCTAATTTCATAACAACATCACCACACTTGTGACACGCACATGAGAACTGAATACTCCTCAAAGAAAATGTTATTTAAAACAGACTACAAAACTGAAAGTTGTTCATCAGCATTTTGTTGTTTTCACGGCTCAAAGCATTTAATGACACTAGTAACAATACATAAACATTATTAATAATAATATCACTAAATTTGTATCAGGCCTAATAACAGTCTTTAGGTGTGAAATACTGATTTTTTTTTTTTCCATATTAAGAACGGTCAACAAGAAAATTATTAAGCGAACTACATTAAGGCTGCCGTTATCAGCTCATGGTGAGGTATTTATCTCGTCGTCTCAGAGAATGTGCCTTTAATAAAGAGACAGATGCCAAAAGCTCAGTCAGTTTTTGCTTTCACTTTGACTTTCATGGAATAAGCAAGCGCTCTTAACTCGATTATGCTTAATAAGGCAACAGCTTATTATATTAATAAACGGTTTAAGCATAAACCGAATGACAGAGCTCGATTTTTGCCTCCCGGCATGTAAACATTAACCTTCTTTCTTTTAGCTTATTGAAGTGTGCATATGTGATAGGCTATGACAGGAAAGCTTCCTTACTACGCATCCAGACAAAGCAAGCTTTTTGTGGTAGCTATAGGAAGGAGGAAATAAATATCTCTGACTCATTCTTGACCCAAGAAATTATAACAATGTGTTTTTATAGTACAGTAAAGTGTGTGAGAGGATAATGTGTATGCAAGTTTTACGCTGACATGTTGAAATACAAATTAATATATAGCTATAGCTGTGTTTTTTTGTGTGTTAACTTGTTTAGAGGATGGTACACTTGGCATTGCCCGATGATCTTGCTGCGAGAGTGCATCCTATTGAGCAACATGTTTACTGAGAGAGACAAAAGGGAAGCCCTTATATGGACACGTTATATTAAAATATGTAACCTCAGGCACGCGGTCGGAATACTGCAAATTCATTAACGTAAGCACAAATCCATGTTGTGAATTAGTCCGAATAAAACAAGTAATCCATGCAATTATTAGTGAATGAGACCCATTCATTGTCTGTAAGGTTTATTTTCATTCACTGGCTATTATAATGTTAACCAACCCAGATTGTGTTTTTTTTTTTTTTTTTTTTTTAAGTGAGAGGAGTAAGACCTTTAAGACAGTTAACGGGATAGTTCACCATCGTTTACTCAACCTCAAGTTGTTCCAAACCTGTAGGAGTTTCTTTCTTGTGTGTGACATAAAAGAAGATATTTTGAAGAATGTTTGTAACCAGACAGTTGACAGGTCCCCATTGGCTTCCATAATGGAAAAACTACATGGGGTCCATAAAAATATCTGCTTTTGTGTTCAATGGAAGAAAGAAATTCATACAGGTTTGCAAGAATTTGAGGGTTAACTACTGGCCCTTTAAGTATATTAAGACAGATGTAAAAGATAGTTATTTATGCAACACCATGCAAAAAAAAAATGTAAAAACACTTACAAATCAGAATCTTACTATGTGATGCATGAAAGCCAGGAACATGGTGATGCCCTTTAAATGCACTCCGTTAACATGTTACAAGCTCAAGCTGACCGTTTCTAAACCTCCCCTGTCAAGGTCAAAAACAAGCTGACGACTTTCAAATGCTGTTTCTACAAAGGATTGACATTGATACTTGGAAAAAAAAAATATTAAAGTGTAGCATCTGTCGTTGTGCATCAAGGCCAGGGAAAACCTTCCTTTTGAAGCTCTTTATCTAATAGGTTCAAGGAACGCTCCAGCAATAAACAAGTCTCAGACCAAATGAACAATATTTAAACCTCAGAACAAACAAAACACACCTATTTATATCTTGACAACAATCTTCATTGTTCACAACTGCTTCAATGATGAACTTTGGGAAGGACACCCTGGATATTCACAAATATTTCAAATGTGGGTAAATGATAAAAGCTCATCACACCAGCTCAAATGTTCGACCAAAAAACAAACAAACAAACTTTGCGTTAACGTGTTATCCCTCAGATGGACGATTTGATCGCTAAACGATAAACAAAGCTCTTTGAATGTGCTTTCAAGGGGTTAATATCAGACAGACTCACAAACTGTCCCTCAAAACCGAGGTAGCTGCCCATCTAGACAGCATCTTGGGGCATCACAAGCACGTTTAGAAAGTTTGAGCCTAGGAAGAACACTAGTTTTTGAGATTATAAAGCCCCACAATGCTGTCTGAGTGGGCAGCACACTAGGTTAGGTTTTGAGGCACAGCCAGAAAGACACGCCACGACACGCACATCTCTCCTCACAAGAATGCGAACAGTGACTTTCTTCTAAGTTACTACACAGCAATTATTATTAAACACACTGTTGTTTATTTGATACTCGTGGAGTTTTGTATGTAAACATGTGGAGTTAAACCGTAAATATGTAACTTAACTGAATGGCTCAATAAACAAGAGGAGAGAAGCTAAGCTAACGTTACATTTTAGCCGCAACTTTGTGGAATTGAGTTCAAAACATGGGTATTTATTTTAAATTCAAACCACTTTTATTTTTTTGATAACATTATCCATTTGCAAAACTTTCTGAAATCACAACGACATATTACTGGATACATTTTTGTTTCGTTTGTTTTTCTCTATTGTGTAAAAACTTAACTTACTGCTAGCCGAGTTGCTACATAGCCAGTTACATTTGCGGTTTAATAAACCCAAATAACAATTGCAACCTCAAAATGCTGCATATAACATGCAATACATATTTAAATTGTTTTTTGTATAAAATGTAAATACACTTCGTTCACGTGTTTTCCTCACCTCATTCGTACACAAATTAAAAGAAAAGAAAACCCAGCAAGGAAACTTTTTCAATCACTTCTCAACACCCCCTGCGGAAAATCCACCATCCCTCCTGGAATAAAGTTGATAAGTGACCGCTGAACAGTCTTTATCGGCTAGATGTATTATCATTAGATTGCATACCTTTCATGAAATGGTGTAGCGTCTGTCGACCTTTGCTCTGTTGAACAGACACCGACATGAAGGAGTTTTTTTTCCCTTCTTTCCTGCCTCTCTTTCCCTCGCCTCCCTCTCTCACCCGTCCTGGCGTCAAACAGACTGGAGGCGAAGCACATTAGTGCATATCCATCCGCCTATTTGACAACCGACCACTCTTCTTCCTCTCACACTGTTAGCTCAGTGCCTGTAGATGCACTTGAGATGATTAAAAGAAAGACTGTGATAAATGGACTGGAGTATAGTATTATGTGAGTATGATGGTTTCTCTATTGTGGCTGTAAGATGGACAACATCAGAAGGCATTTACTAAAGGAAAATGCCTGTTGTAATTCGATCATAAGGCACTGACTAGGCTATTTAATGGTGAAAGTAATTGTAAGTGATACAGTTAAATTCAGTTTCCTAGTATGTGCATTTATTGCTGTGTGGGTCCCCACATATCCTAGCTTACCTAGTACGGTTTTCATGTTTCCAACAACAGACAGAAATCATTGAATTATCCAATCAAAAATAATAATGTCATCTACAGCTACTGACAGAACGAAGTGAAAAAAACTGCAGTTAATTTACCCCTGGTTGATCGTTGGCAATTTATAAAACAGACATAGGCTAAAAAATGCATTTCTAACACTGTTTTATTTTAGGCATGTTATTATTTTGATGTTTTAAAACGGGACTCTTGTCATTTTATTACTTTCAACATAGGCGCTATAGGCTTAATCCATGTTATACACCTATTTGTGTGAAAATTATATGAAAAAACAACTTATATGTGCAGTGCACAGAATACAATCAAACTTGTCATGAGCGACTACCACATTCAGGTCTACAATCTACTCTACATATAAAATAGAAAGGCGGAAGGATACAGTTGGTTGCTATGTTCTGCCTGGGTCGTCTTGAAGTTGTGCTTCGGTCATGTGACGTCACGAAACTTGGCTCCACTCTGTCTGGCTTTTAAAACTTCAGTAGTGCAACAGCCAATAGAGAGTGAGTAGCCTATACGCGGTATTTGTTTTTTCGCGCATACACACGAGGTCATATTCAAATTAAGTAGTTTGCCTAATTAATTAGTTTGCCTAATTAATTAGTTTGCCTATCTATCTATCTATCTATCTATCTATCTATCTATCTATCTATCTATCTATCTATCTATCTATCTATCTATCTATCTATCTATCTATCTATCTATCTATCTATCTATCTATCTATCTCTGTCTGTCTGTCTGTCTACTAGTGGTTGTACGAATATATCTATAATCAAATAAACATAGGCTATAGCCTAGGCTACATTTAAGTAGGCTATTATCTAGCATTTAGTAACACCTCTAGTTCTCTAGTTTTTCCCAAGGAGTGAATGAGGAAGCATCTCAAATTGAAATTGTGAATGAGCCAAAGGTTAAGTCTGAATTCAAATCTATTATCTCCATAAAGGAAAAATGTCAATAACTTCAAGTGAATTTTACTGCACAAATGTAGTTAAATCTTTTTTTAAACATTATGTGTTGAAAAGAAAAATATTTTACCCACATATTGCCAATCTAAACAATTGTCTGTTAATAATGTATTGTATTAAGTGTCTATTTCATTAGGATTAATCGTTAATAATTGAACATGCACATGTATTTTAATATACATTTTATATATATTCTTAATGAATGTTATTGAATATTAGCTGTTTAAATTAGAAATTAATTTAATATTCAGGGATTGACTTGATTGGTAGTGTAGAGTCTAGTGTATTGTTCATGGCTACCCTAAAAAATATAATGATACTTTTTAAAATCATACCCTCATTGGGGACTGAGCCTCCCTAATATCGAAATCCTATAATCGCCCCTGATGACCCGTCCACTTAGGTTGACCATTGTTACACCTTATCCTTAGCCCCCTCCAATAAAAACATTTATTTTTTTTAATCACAAGAACACTAATAATTATAAAATAATAAATATTTTGACTATTTAAATTTTATTTTATGTTTACATGTTTATATTTTATATGTTTATATCAGTAACTAATAAACCTGGAAATCCAGTAGCTTCAACATCACATTTATTACTATATATATATATATATATATATATATATATATATATATATATATTATTGCTCTAAACATCCAGGGCCCATATTCAGACAAAAACAAAGAGTTTAGGCCTAGCTCCTAGTGACAAAATTCTAAGAAAATTCGTAGAAATGTGGGTGTTTACTCTTAAAATTAAAGAAAAAATCCTATAAGTAGCTAATTCAGAAAGCATCTTAACCCTTAAAAGAGGTCTTTAGGTCAAAATTGTTAGGAGTACGGTTGAGGACTTTTAAAAGGCTTAAGAGTTTCTTTAGCAGAGGAGAAAGTGATAGAACGATGAAGAGGGAGAAGAAATGTAATGCAGACAATAGATGACAGTGAGTTAATAAGACGCTATAGGCCTAGATGAGATTGTGCAGGGATCATGTTTGTGACTGATCTTATTAGAGACGCACGCTAATATCTCAGACACAGCGCAGGAATGCCACAAATGAAAGTAATCACTACATTAAGATATTTGACGAATGGGAAAATGCAATAATGCAGCAGTGATTTGGGTCTGTCACAACCTTCTGTAACAGTGTTCACACAAACAATTAGGCTACTGCACTTTCAGAAACTTTTATTGTGTCGCAGTTCATTTAGTTTCCACTGGACATTCCCACCTTGCAGGCTCAAAAAACTGAAATTATGAATATAGCAGGCTTCCCTGGTGCACACATGCAGGGGAATGAACCGTTAATAATTTGCGACATCCAACGTCCGCTTCTTGCCCCGTGCTGTGACACCCGGCCTGAATTTTCCCTTAATGATGGCCTAGTGTTCATCCACTAACTGGGCTAACAGTTCTTCTGTCCAGTCGGGCTTTCTCATCTTTCTCATTTTTTATTCCATGTTTGCTATATTGAAACCACATTCAAACTACCACTTGAATAGACAGTAAGCAGTGTAACTGAAGAGTGGAACATTTTTTTTATCATTCTAAGCTAATCAAATACCATATGAAATTAATAGCATGGTTAAAAAATGATTTATATATACTTATATTATAAATACGGGCCCAGGTTTTCTGTGTTCTTTGTTGGATGGGACATGAAGACACATCCTGAAGTAATCACCAGGGGTCAGTCTTTCTCTTAAAAAAAAAAATCTTGATGCAAATGGTTCAACATGTTTTAAAACACACAACAATAATGCATATTAAGATACAGTTCTATTTTTCACAGTTTATTTTGGAAAATATTTTTGAATGACTGAAGACACCTGAAGTAACAAACAACAGTGTCAGAGGCCACAAGTTCATTAAGTGGTATTAAATGAACCATTACTCTTCCTGAGTGGAGCGAGATGTTTTTTGTGCAGTTTAAGATGATTAAGTTTAATTTCTGTTCCTGTTTTACTTTGCGTCTCCCCCTTTTTCTTGCAGATTTTGTTCATACAGCCAGGGTTCAGGCTTTCACAAGCTGAGAGTTTTATGGATACTGGAAACCTGCTTCTACAATCTGTTCTCACTGGGTGTCCTGAATGTAATATAAGGGAGCTATTGTGGGTCAAGCCCACACAGCAAAAGGCCAAATCAGAGGGCAGCCTGTAGAGCAGGTCATGCATTATGTCAAAGTCATCCACCCAGATCACAAAACATATGTGTCTGTCTATGAACACAGAAGAAGCACTTATTCTTTTTGCTTTCACACATCTAAACAGTTTGTCTCTTTTATGTCACTGCCTTTTTGAAGGAACACGCTGGCTGGTTTCTGTTACTGTAAGCCTTTCCATCAATGAAAACTCCCTCGATCACTCAGACTAAAAGAGAACAGCTGCACGCAATACAGATTTAATTTGTAACTCATGACTAGCATGAAACGACTGCCATAAGATCCACTTATGTTTGAAAGTAAGCTCTGCCTTAATCGTGCACATTCCAAGTCGAGGTTAAAGTTGTCAAACAATCACGTTTTGGCATACTTTGTGTCTCTGTTGGATAGTTCGATCAATACACAAAAAGTTATTTAAACTTGGTCTAACCCTTAAAAATCACTTTTTGGTGTATAACCAAATGAAGTCAGAGAATCAGGCAAATGAAATAATATTTTTGACTTAAATATTACCAGTAAATGTGGATGTGACCAAATATGAAGCACATTTTTTTTTATTTGAGCGTGAAAGAACACGTTATATTGAGCCATCAATGGCCACGCATGTGTTTTCCATTAGAAACGAGATATCATACAATAGCCATGCGTAGGTCGAATTCAATTTGAGTGGAGAGAATTGTAAATCACCACTGATATCGCTATATAACAAGACTTAAACTGGTTATCTGATTGATTTAAATGCAGGCGATCAAAATAGTGGACAAAACATGTCTGATTACTCTGTCTGGATTGATACTAAAGGAAAACAGACATCAAATGATTTATAAAGGTCTCAGGCATGCAGTATAATCCTGGATTTAATATAGATGTAGACTTATTAGACTTGACATTTGTTTCCGTGCGGTGTTGTAATGATTTTAACTTTGTGGTTAAACATTTCTAAGAGGAGATACTGCAAACTGTACTAATAACTTAACTTAAAGTGTGTTTGCCAGCAGGTTTCAGTAGCACTAAACTATCTCCGACACAAAACAGCCTGCCAGTGTCTTGCTGGAAGTAAAACGCTGTTGGAATGTTTCGTTTGGGATGCCAGCTGAGAAAGGGTACTGTGCACATATGTTTTCTACTCCAGCTCCGTGGGAAACTCGAGACATCCCATCCCTACTGCGGGGTACAAAAGCTCAGTTTAACATCCTCAAACTAGTGTATGCGGTGATATAACAAGCACAGTGAAGCGAAATGGCACGTTTAAACAACAGGCATCTTTTCATGTAAAGTCATTTTGGAAGCTCCCATTGGCAGTCACGTTTTCAGATTCCAGTTGTTGGTTGGTAAATGATAATGCTACTTTATGTAAATAATGAAATGCAATGAACTAAATAATTATGAGTTTATATCAAATTAAATAGGTTAACAACTTTTAATAGACCCTATGAAATAATGCTTATAGGCCATGAATTAGCTTTAAGGTCAAACAAAATCTTCTGACAAAAATTAACCTTTAGAAGATATATGCATTTGAAATATTTCTCTGGGAAATAGGAGCAAAGAATTGATGACTCATCCTGCACCTCAGATTTTTGTCCAATCAGATGTTCTCTAGAATGAGAATGCCCCTCCCACACTGAAAAAAAGATTTGTGTTGGATTAACGTGATTTAATCATTTGCATCTGTCCCACATGAATCAAATAAGTTAAACAAACAGAATTTGTGCAATATATATCATGGATTTGCACATGATTAATGCATTTAATTTCATATATTCTAATGCCCCACCTCAGCATTACAAGACTGCCCTAACAAGTAATCAAACTTTTAACAAGCGATATCACACATTTGTATTTAGTATGTTAAGCATTAAGTACTCCTTTAATCAAGAAAGTTCTAATGTTAGCTGTATCAGTATACAGCCAAATGCTCCACTCTTCCCCACAATAGAAAAACCAGTGGTTCTAATAATTCCAAAATAATCGACCATTAAACACTATTACACACTCTCAAGTCTCCTCCTTTTCTCATCTTGCTCAAAAAAACACATAAATAACATTATATACACTCGCATAAAGGATTATTAGGAACATACCATACTAATAATGTGTTTTGCCCCCTTTCGCCATCAGAACTGCCTTAGTTCTACGTGGCATTGATTCAACAAGGTGCTGAAAGCATTCCTTAGACATGTTGGCCCATATTGATAGGATAGCATCTGCAGTTGATGGAGATTTGTGGGATGCACATCCCCGTTCCACCACATCCCAAAGATGCTCTATTGGGTTGAGATCTGGTGACTGTGGGGGCCATTTTAGTACAGTGAACTCATTGTCATGTTCAAGAAACCAATTTGAAATGATTTGAGCTTTGTGACATGGTGCACTATCCTGCTGGAAGTAGCCATCAGAGGATGGGTGTCCATAAAGGGATACATATGGTCAGAAACATTGCTCAGGTAGGCCGTGGCATTTAAACGATGCCCAATTGGCACTAAGGGACCTAAAGTGTGCCAAGAAAACATCCCCCACACCATTACACCACCACCACCAGCCTGCACAGTGGTAACAAGGCATGATGGATCCATGTTCTCATTCTGTTTACGCCAAATTCAGACTCTACCATCTGAATGTCTTAACAGAAATCGAGACAACCTTTTTCCAGTCTTCAACTGTCCAATTTTGGTGAGCTCTTGCAAATTGTAGCCTCTTTTTCTCAAGGTTGAATGTTTTGTGGCTTCACAAATCATGGTTTGCTGCATACCTCGGTTGTAACGAGTGGTTATTTCAGTCAAAGTTGCTCTTCTATCAGCTTGAACCAGTCTGGCCATTCTCCTCTGACCTCTAGCATCAACAAGGCATTTTCGCCCACAGGACTGCCGCATATTGGATGTTTTTCCCTTTTCACACCATTCTTTGTAAACCCTAGAAATGGTTGTGCGTGAAAATCCCAGTAACTGAGCAGATTGTGAAATACTCAGACCGGCCCGTCTGGCACCAACAACCATGCCGAACTCAAAATTGCTTAAATCACCTTTCTTTCCCATTCTGACATTCAGTTTGGAGTTCAGGAGATTGTCTCGACCAGGACCATACCCTAAATGCATTGAAGCAACTGCCATGTGATTGGTTGATTAGGTAATTGCATTAATGAGAAATTGAACAGGTGTTCCTATAATCCTTTAGGTGAGTGTAGACCAGAGAAAGTGTAGACAGTTACCTACCACTACCAGTTATGTTTGTCTCATTGCAAATAGCCGTAGAGAGCAAGAGAGCACTAAAGCACCTACAACTGACAACACTACAAACATAGACAGACTATTTACTTGACTTTTAAACTTAATATTATATTAATGATTGATGGACTTTTCTGTTACTTTTTACATAAAAACAATATTGGGTGTCTGGGTGATGTTTAATGTAAAGTCCAGGTCTGGAAGCAAAATAAGCCCCCCAATACTGGTATATTTTGGATTGATGTAAATGTGCTTTTAAGAAAGAAACAGGAAACATAAAAAACTTCTTTAGTCATGATTAATAGGCCGACTTTTAAATGATCATCTGAGTGAGACTTTTAATTACCACACAGATTAATCACCACGTTATGACAATCCACCACATTGTGAATTCAGCTCAGTGAACTGACAAACTGGCTTAGAACAGACAGAGCAAACTACATTCAAGGGCACTGGACTAGTTATGTAAACTATAACTCTGTGGCTACAAAATGGTCCTTTTATTATGAAATATGCCGAAAGGGATCTTTGGTTCTTTACAAAATATCTTTGATACAACATGACAAATAATCTGCACGAGTTACAGGTTTTACATTGTAGATCATGGGAAATGAAGACATACATTTGGTCTGTGTTTTCATGTGCCCAAATAGCATTTGTTCCAGCTTAAACCATGCAAACATGCTACAGGTATATCAAATACAACAACCAAAAACAATAAAAAAGAAATACAAAATGGTAATAAAAAGTGTTGAACCAACATCTGATTCAAAAAATTCAGACTGAAAGTCCAAAACGGAAGTTGAATGAATATCCAAAACATATGAAGTGCCATATTGTGATATTTAAAACTGCTGTTCATCCAAGGGTCTTTGGCATGTGAAAAAGTTACAATGCTTTCCAGAATTCTGTATTTTGTTGCCTGGATTGTCTTAGTCTTCTGATTATCTCTCCACTGCGCCAAATAAGACATTGAACTGTGTGTTTCCTTCTTCTTAAAGTGGTGAAGGCTAAAATTAATTGCAGTTTTACTTTGCAGAGCTATGTTTACTGATCACGAGACATTGCTTTCCTGCTCTGACTTCTCAGGACCTTCTGGAAGAGATCATCTGGAATGTGACAAGAAATATAATAAGATTCTTTTTTTTTTTTTTTTTTTTTACATCTCAATACAATCACAAGCAAAAGATGAATATATCTGAATCTTTATTTATGTGGGGGTGAAAAAGTTAAAGTTAGTGAACTATGCATACCATTTTTCATTACATGAGTCCCAGCCTGGGATGGAAAATTGAAAAGATATATTTCATTTATTATGACAAACATTAATATTTATAAAATCTTTTAATTAAATAGAGGCACTGATCTATTGTAAAAATGTATGATCTATTTAGTGTTTATGACATTATACTAACCCTAACAGCAGAGGTGCGTCTGATTGTTGAGCCTTCAGCCTGGTCACTCACAGTTTTAGGAGCTAAAACAAAGTGGCATGTCACACTGTTATGAAGCTCAGAAATGTTTATTATCAAAATGTTTTAGAAATTGTGTCTGATGGCTTACGCAGTGGCTTTATGATCACACCAACAGCATGTACAACTCCATTGGTAGCCATCAGATCACCCTCCACAACAGGCACCCTGTTCACGTATATGGTGGAGTTACGCTGAAAGTCATACAAAAATAACGAATTAATTATCAGATGAAATCAGGAATACATTACCCATAAATTAATATTCTGTCAATTATTTACTCTCCCTGACTTCATTAAAATATGTAATTTTTTATCCAAAAGGAGAATTTTAAAGAATCTTCAAACAGACCATCTCTACAGAACGGCAGTTATGAATCTTCAATGTGAATGTGTATATTTTTTAATATAAAAAATTTATATTAATTTATATTATTTTATATATATATATATATATATATATATATATATATATATATATATATATATATGAAGAGTTCAGATGCAAAAGCCTCTAAATGCAATTTGAAATTTTCTTCTTTAATGATGATTTTTATCAAACTTGTATATTTAAGTACAGTAATTTCACTTAAATGGCAATGATAATTACCTATTAATTGTTATTTAAGTGAAATTAATGAAATAAAATATACAAGTTTGATAAAAAATCATAATTAAAGAAGAAAATTTCAAATGGCATTTAGAGGCTTTTGCATCTGAACTCTTCATATATATATATATATATATATATATGTATATATATATATGTATATACAGTATATATATGTACTTTGTATATATATACATATACAGTATAAGAGTTAATTTGATTTTTTTTAAAGAAATTAATTCTTTTATTAAAAAATTACACAAATGATATTAAATTGATCCAAAAGATTTCTATTTCAAATAAATGCTGTTGAATTGTCTATTCTTTAAAGAATCCTGAAAAAAGTGTCACAGTTTACACAAAAATGTTAAGCAACACAACTGTTTTTCCAACATTGATAATAATGAGAAATATTTCTCAGGCACCAAATCAGCATATGAGAATGATTTCTATAGGGTTAATGTGACTGAAGACTGTAGTAATGGTGCTGAAAATTTAGCTTCGCCATCACAGGAATACATTACATTTAAAAATACATAAAAATAGAAAACAGTTATTTTAAATTGTAATAATATTTCAAAATAATACTGTTTTTTTTTTCAAATAAAAACTTTTGAATGGCAGTGTACCAATATGATTATATAACCTATATTCTACTTCTATCGAAGATACACAGTCTAAAAAGCATTTATTTTCTTCACCCAATAATAAGATAAGATTGATTGCAGTAGTGAGTACTGACAGTGCCTAACTCCAGTTTATCGCCTGCAAGGGGCTTCATTCTGGTATGTGAGGTCACAGCACCGCTGACCAGGAACTCGTCACCAATGTGATATTTCAGAAGGTTTGCCAGCTCCTTGGGGTCTCCTATGTACAACATACAGTAGCAGGGAAACAACAGATGTAAGTATATGCTGCACATTCACAAACACTCATACTGATTTCCCAAATCTGACCAGCTTGTGTAATGCACCGAACATCTGTTTTATGAACACATATGGTGAAACATGAGTGGCACTTGCAAGACATTACTCATGAGTTTGTTGAGGTCGGCGGGGGGCATTGCACTGAAAGCAGCATTGGTGGGGGCGAAGAAGGTGTAGGTCCCTTTTTTGTTCAGGAGCTCAGTCAGGCCTGCTTTCTGAATGGCGCCAACCAAGGTGCTGTACGGATGAAAGTTCAATCAAGCACATTATTAGAGTATATCTTTAGGCTATAAAGACAGTTAGACTGACAGCTTAAATTCCACCCAGATCATCAGAAATCTGAAGAAATTACAGCCTCAAGTTTGAACATGCGACTACATTGTCATTATGAAAAGAAAAAAGAAAAATGTTTTGAGAGACTGACGTTGAGGTCTTTGAATATGGGTGAGAAACGGCAGCTGCACATTTCCTTTCAATAAGACTGTGAAAACAATTACACCCTTAATGGTGGAACATTTTTTCTTCTAGTTTTTTTAAATAGGGCATTTGGAGTAAAGCACCACTGATGTGAAGTTAATCTTTTTTAAACTGAAGTTTATTTTCTCCAAATACCTCTAGATAGGCTTAAGCAGTCATAGCATCTTACTTAAAAGGAAAATGAAAAACCTGTCATCATCTAATAAACCACAAAACCATCATTTACTCATGTCATTCTAAACCCACTTTGTCTTGTGTGGAATACAAAGACAACATTTCTTTCCATATATAAGCACAAGGTCGTTTGGATGTCAAGATCCAAAAAATCACTGTAAAAACATCATAAAAGTAGACTATACGACTTATTAGCTTTGGTGTGCTGGTGCCTTTTGACAGCAAACGCCATTTGTTCTCATGTGTCGTCTGACCAAATGCTTTATTTGATTTCAGAACAACAGCGGAAGGGAAGATTCAGTGAATAACGGCTAACATTTCAGAAAACACTGTCATAATTTACTCGCTCTCAAGTGGTTCCAAACCTGTATGTGTTTCTTTCTTCTGCTGAACACAAAAAGAAGATATTTGGAAGAACGTTGGTAACCAGATAGTTGATGGTAGCCATTGACTTCCATTGTAGGAAAAACATCCTATAGAAAGTCAATGGCAAGTTTGATTACCCTACATTCTTTAAAATATCTTATTTTGTGCTCAGCAGAAGAAACAAATACAGGTTTGGAACAACTTGAGGGTGAGTAAATGATATCATTTCCATTTTTGGGTGAACTATCCGTTTATGAATTCACTATATGGAGGTTTCTTTGAATATGAATATGTTTATGATCTTTTTTACCTAAAACGATCATCTGCCTTCAGCACGTCCATTACAGTTCCCATGGGGGGTGCCAGGACCTTGTCAACGATGAACATATTCGCAAAGCGTCCATTTTTGTCATGGGCAGCAATGCAAGCGTTCTCAATGCACAGGTTCTGCAAAGTGAAATGGTTAAGGTTATTGGTAATACAGATCAGCACATTTGTTTCAAAGCTCTCTTTTCTCACAAGACTGATGATGCATGAAGTGGGCTGTGGAAAATGTTAAGGTGATCCAAAGGAGAGGTTTCCGGTGGTCTGGGAATTCCATTACAAAGCAGAAATCTGAGAGCGCAGACAGAACTATACCACCCTCGCTGCCAGCTACAACATGGCTAGAAGTAAAAAAAAAAAAACGTGGCTTTTATGTGTGTTTGATGGATTGACATGTAAAGACTTACATTTCTGAACACAAACACTCTTAGTTTCAATCCACCAAGAGTCTCCAACTCCTGCCCATGATAAAGGCTCTTGGAAGAAAACCTCTCCTTGAGAATGTGGTTTCTCAGCAGTTTCTTCATGTCGGGTGTCATGGCCAAGCTCTTGTCTGCACATAAATGATACAATTACAGTTATTTCAGAGTTTCTTAAAGCTCATTTGCTAGATTAATGATAGTGGAGTGATCCAACCTTTGAAAGCATCATCCAGTGGGGCTAATAAGGTCACAGCCTCAGAACCAATGAGATGATCAGTAAGACCAGCATCTTTAAAAAGTTTTGAGGCTGTATTAACTACTGATCCCTCTGCAAGCTCCAGAAGGGTCTTGGCTAAAACAAACAAGAAAGCACAGTAAAGCATTGAATACAACATGGTTAAAAGGTCAACTAAAAATAAGAGTCTCCATGACACCAAACAAAAAAAATATATATATTTTGAAAAAAAATTTCCGGCAAAAGTATGATATTTAAAAGTAGATATTTATATTTACTAACATCATGTATAGCTAACATCTCCAAAGTAAGGGAACAGAGGTGGACTATCTCATGACCAATTCGTACGAATTCGTACGAGTGATTCAAAAGTGGCTAATTCGTACTAATTCATACGACCTCACTCGTACGAATTCGTACGATTTGTCGAAACCCACATGGCGGTTATATTTAGGGGCGGGGTCAGGGGTAGGTCATTCGTACGAATTCATACGAATTGGCTAATTCCTAAAATATGTACGATTTAGCAAAATCGTACTAATTTGTACGAGTGAGGTCGTATGAATTGTTACAATTTAGCCACCTCGTAAAATTTGTGCGAATTCCCGTGAGATCGGGTTGAGGTGGACAGAGTACACAGCTTTATTACTCGAGTAAAAGTACAGATAGATACCCCTTGCTAAATTTTACTCAAGTACAAGTAAAAGAGTTACAGTCAGATGTCTACTTAAGTAAAAATACTGAAGTACTTGTTTTTAAAAGTAATTGAGTACATTTTCTAAATATTGCATTAAACGGCCACAGTGCTTACAATTATGTACAGAAACGTCCTACATGGAGTTATGAAAAATGTTAATGTTAATACCTTGGACTATGAATGGCGTCCCAGGTCACTAAAGACCCTTAAGGGTTAATAGAGTAATAAAATAAAATAAAAAATGTGTCATGAGCATGAAACTGAACATAAAATAGCATCTAAAAGTATTTACATTTACATTTATTCATTTAGCTGACGCGTTTATCCAAACTCAGGTTGTAGTCGCAACATTGTTAATATATTAATAGGTTACATTCAAATAGTGAGTTCTACATTCAATGTCACTTTAATAATACAACTATTATTGTTTAATTAACTTGTAGTAAAGGAATTGTTAATTGGTTAACAGGAAAGTATCCTAAAGATCATACCTGAGTCAGGGATGAGGAGTTCGTTGATGTAGTGAACAACTCCATTGGTTCCAAGTTTATCTCTCTGCATGACGATGGCTTTGCCATTGATGGTCATGTCTTCACCATTGCAGCCGACTTCCAGCACGGAGCCCTGCAGGGTTTCCAGAGGTGTTCCAGCCACAATGGACTCAGAGCAATGCAAGTTCTTCAGAATGTGGTAATTCAGCAGATCTAAAGTGGATTGAGTCCAAAAAATGATGACAAGGTGACAACAGATCTCAATATCAGCACAGCTGTGCAACTGGAAAAAGACATACCATAATAATTGTTCTGAAAGAATAAAATGAAACTGCGGGTGCAGCATCTGGGAGATTCACAAGTGCACATTATTACTAAAACAAAACGTTTGTCTTCGTAATCTTTTAGCAAAATGTAATAGCTTTCTTGCTTCTGAAACATTTTTCTGTTTGGCTGACGTTACAAATGAATCTCTCTTACCTACTCCCACCACCTGGCTCCAATCAGGTATGCACTATAACGCCAACTTTTTACAATCCAATCACTTCCCAATGGATACATTTAGTCCCACTCAACATTTTTTCTCATGGAATATCTCGTTTCACTCAGAAATGCATCACATTATGGAAGTAAAATGGGTTGTGACAAGTGCCCCATGCTGAAGAAGAACAAAAGTACCTTTAAGAGCAACAGGATCTCCCAAAATCCTGGTCAGTGTTTCTGGAGGAATCTTCTCAAAGGCTTCATTGGTAGGAGCAAAGATGGTGTAGGTACCCTCGTTCTCAAACAGATTTGTGAGACCAGCAGCAGCCACAGCAGTCTAAATGAAAAGGGGAAAAAAGTCATTCTATGTACTTTGTACCATTTACACTACATTAAATTGAATGCCTACTGAACCAGTAAATTCCCTCAATCTACCCGTAGAGTGTCCAAGTCATCGTCTGTGTCAATCAAAGAGTTGACATTGTTCGTAATGGCGGTGATGACTCTGTCAACAACATGCACAATTCCATTGGTGGCATGCTGGTCTGTCTTCACAAGCCTCGCACAGTTCACTGTCACAATCTGCAACAAAACATATGGTTTAGTAATGTACAGACAACTTCACAACAAATCATTTGGGTAACACTTTACAATACGGGTGCACTAATATGCATTAATTCATGCTTAACTAATGCACAGATAATACTGAGTTAATGTATAACACATGAAGAACTAAACCATTAATAAATGATTATTGCATCAGCAACTAATAAAGAGTCAATATGATTAATAGATTAAGAAATACATGGATTGCTATTAATTCAATGTGTTATTGTGTATTAATTCCTTAATAACATATTTTATTAACTAATAGTGTAAATTAATGTGTTAATTACCACAATTAGTCAAAGCTATGCACTTCAACTTCCAGTTGTCTGCTTTAATTAATCATTAGCTAATGATTTGCAAAGGTATCATTATGTTATGACTTTACTTGTTGGGGCACATCATTGTTAACTAGTCATTTAGTAATTGTAGTAAAATGGTAAATGGTAAATGGACTGCATTTATATAGCGCCTTCATAGACCTAATGGGCACCAAAGCGCTTTACATTTTGCCTCACATTCACCCATTCATACACTCATTCACACACCGACGGCGGTGTCAGCCATGCAAGGCGCCAGCCAGCTCGTCAGGAGCAGCTGGGGTTAGGTGTCTTGCTCATGGACACCTCGACACTTGGTCAGGTAGTAATTTGCACATGAATTTGCACTAACAATGTAGTAATAAATCATGTAATAATGCATATTAGTGTACCTGTCATATTATCTGGAAGTTGAAATACAAGGCTTTGACTCATTCTGGTAATCCAAAATCACACATTTAATCAATAACAATTCATGTATGAACTAATACATTAACCTTACAGACTCTTAATTAGCTCCTATTGTGGTAATCATTAATTAATAGCTTAAATAATCATTAGTTACACATTAATTCATTATTATTCAGTATTGTCTGTGTTTAGAAAATCTAAACAAGACTTGGTTAAAGCAGCAAACCGATTTCATTCACATTTGACTTACTCCGCTAGAATAATGGTGGATGTGAACATCAAAGTCCTGATACATAGAGGGGAACGAAGAGCCATGCTTGAGGTCGTCAGAAGTCAAGCGTCTGTTGATCATGTGGTAGTGCAGAGCGTTGAGGAGTTCGATGTTGACGTTGCTCACCAGCGCATCCAGAATTTCCTACAGCACATTGAGCTAATCTTGATATTTCTTGCTATTTTTATAGTTTGGTAGACAATACATAATGTTTTCTGGGAACTCTTTGCCTACATGGTCTGAATAAGACAGGTTATGAACACTTTATTTGTTCTACATGGTCTAAGGAGACGCATTGCTGGGAACTCACAGTGGGAAGCGCAGCCCAAGCCTCATTGCTGGGAGCAAAGAATGTGAAGCTGCCGGGTCCTTCGATCTCCTCCTGCAATTTCGCTCTTTCAGAGTACATCTTAGTAGTAGTGGCTCCAACCACACCCAGGGTTTTATAGATGTTCGCCAGAGGTAAAGCTGTGAAAAAAACGAATCAAGTTTTATCTGCTATTTCATAACAAACCTTGTTGCTTTAGTGCACACAATTCTATTTACATACCTGCTGGACAGCCTTTTTCTCCAATGGCCTTCTCATAGCCAGGGCAGCACTCATAGCTGATCACCCTACAAAAAGATTGAACAAGGTTGAGTTTTACAGAAGATTCGGTGCAGATACCATTGGAAATGAGAGTCCTTCAAAAACTTCTGCAGGAAATCAGGTCTAAATTTCTTTCTTTATTATTGCGAGGGCTGAAGCGGAGACAACCAACACACTCCTCGGTGTGTTTTAAGCTATACTGTCTTCAGTTTATTTCTCGCCAGATGTGTCCATGATAAATAAGGTCTGTGCTTGAGTTGGTCTTAGAGGGTCATAAAATCTCATTTCCTTTAGATGCTGAAGAATCCAGAGGCACGGTATGGGAAACTCCTGAGAGGGAACTCTAACACCAGTAGTTCTGCCAATAAAAACAATGGGAAATTCCTAGGAACCACCATACAAAGGTGCAAGAGATTGACACATACCTTTTAAATGTTATGCAGTTAATCTTTACATTAAAAAATAAATAAATATTTTCAAAATTTGTTATCACAACATTTTTTCTTTTGTCAAATCAACTTCAATAATTTATTTAGCTCAGATAACTTATTATTTTAAGTTTCTGATGATTAAATCAATCTCCTTCATTGAATTAACTCACTTTTTCCAGTTCAATCAACTTAAAAATTTAAGGCAACCAGGTTATTTACCAACAATATTTTTTTTTACAGTGTACTAATAATTCAATAGTAGAAAATGAGTCGGTGTCTGTTTTGTTTGGTTTTTCTTCTGAGAAATAATCATTGCATTATTTAATGACAAAAAAGTGCTTGTATGGGAATAAATAATGATCATTAAATCCCTTTTAAGGCCTATAGATTTAAAGGTAAAATATGTCTGTGCTTATTTTAACAATATATGCAAGAATCTGCTATTACATAGTTTCCTTGACATATTATAAAACAGCTCTTTGACTTATTTGCTTAACATATTTTGCCGAAGAATCCTTGAGGATGCATAGATGATGTGGTATGAGTGGTATGACCACTTAGAGACAAAGTCATTTGAATTATACATTTTTAAAGCAAGCAAATTGTTAGCATACTAGCTTGAGTAACCCATAGCATCTTAAGAGTGGGAGCCGTGGAAGACTAGAAGGCAAATCTAAACAAAGACAACAATCCTGACATTCAGGCATGGGGTAGACTTGTAAAACGCACGGAAGAGAAAAGCAGACCGAACTGATTATCAAAACAGATGGTAACTCAACTCCTGTTTGTCTTCTGCCAACATAAGCAAAGATGGTAGCCATGGATTTCTGACTAAATAAACAGCAAGGCCACATACATATTGTGCGCTTTCAAGTGGTGTGACAAGAGGTTCCCAGAAGTATTGTGAAAGTTGTATTATACTAGATGATGTTGAAATCTATTTTCAGTGTATGAATGGTCAGCTGATTTATCATACGTCTTCTAAAACATCTCACTTCCCATTTATAAAGGATATCAAAAGAGACAATATGATTTCTCTAACTTCTTAAATTGGAAAAAGGAGTTGACAACATTCCTAATTTGATTAAATATCTTAATAAAGTAATTATATCTTTAAAGGGATACTCCACTTTTTAGGAAATAGGCTCATTTTACAACTCCCCCAAAGTTAAACAGTTGAGTTTCTGATATTTAGAAGAATATCCGTAACCAGACAGTTTCTGGTCACATTGACTTCCATAGTAGGAAAAAATATATACTATGGAAGTCAATGAGACCAGAAACTGTCTGGTTACGGATATTCTTCTAAATATCAGAAAATCGGCTGAATGCATTCGAAAACGGTAAAACTCAACTGGGGGAGTTGTAAAACGAGCCTATTTCCAAAAAAAGTGGAGTATCCCTTTGAAAGCAGAAACATTTTAAAGGTTTGCTGAAGTTATCAAACCATATTATCACCAATATATATCAAAATAAAGGTGTCTAGCAAAAGGAGAGCACTAGGGAGTAAATGCTGAAGAAAGTTATTAGTCTCGCCTCAAGTGACCTGGAAACATCATGTTCCACAGTACTGATCTTTATAAACCAGTCATACAAAGAGTGCAGTTATATCCACAAAATTCCACCCACCCCAAAACCTCGAAACGCTGTAAATCAAGTCATTTTTAGTGTCACAGAACACAACCTTGGGGTTTCCTGAGGAAGGTACATACTTTCACTGCAAAACTTTCTTCTTTTTTTCACACAGAAAGACATCAGCAAAACTCCTTGAGACCTGGTCAATGATTTGTGTGCGTTTAGGGATATAAGGCCTTCTACAGGATCATTTCCCAGAAGCGCCCACACCAACTCTGACTTCCTTCTTTCTTTCTTGAGAATTGAAAGAAACTTTGTTTAAAAAACAAATCCTTCTCTATCTCAAGATTTCGCTGTACACGCTTAAATTTTGTTCTTGATCAGAGTTGCCAAACAGACAGCTTTTACTCATTTTGAATAAAGAAATAATGAATAATAACAAATAACAGGCTACATAAATAAACGAAATGTGACAAATCATGTCACTCTTTCACAGAATTGAATTTATGTACTACCATCAAAAAGTAAAAAAAAAATATATAAAAATTATTTTTATTCAGCAAGGATACATCACACTGATCAAATGTGAAATTAAAAACATTTATAATGTCATAAAAGATTTCTATTTCAAATAAATGCTGTTCTTTTGAACTTTCTGCTCATCAAAGGGTAAAATAATTTAGCATAACTGAAAGGGAATAGTAAATGTTTCTCAAGCACCAAATCAGCATATTAGAATGATTTCTGGAGGATCATGTGACACTGACGACCGGAGTAATGATTCTGAACATTCAACTTTGCCATCACAAGAATAAATTATATTTAAATAATAAATTAAAATCATTTTAAAATGTAATAACATTTCGCAATATTACTGTTTTACCGTTTTTTTTTCCAATCGAATAAATGTAGCCTTGGCAAATATAAGTGACTTATTTAAATAAACTTTTGAATGGTATGTGTTATGCATAACAAATGGTGTTGTAAACCATAATCCAGTATAAACCAAAATTAATTAACATTAGCCAGGACACATGGGATTATTCAAAACTTCTCCAACCAAAAAACTCCCAAAACGTGTTGGTGTACCTACTTTAGCATGCACACCTTATGTAAGAAACATTCATCTCTTACATAATGTTTCCAAATAAACATTCCAGATTCCAACATCCTTAAAAACCATCCATCATGGAACGTACCAAAACGGCTACTTCACCAATTTAAACTCTCCCATTAAATCTATGATTTTTATTTGTCCTTTAAAAAGTATAATTGGTGTTGTAATTGTAGACACTGAACATGCGGTTCCTCCTGAATATATAATATTGTCTGTGGAATGTTCATAACACCTTTCCCTCCTGCGGGGACATTAAGTGGCTGTCAATCAAACAGTGTTTCTACAAGTTGTAATTGAAATCCAGGTCTTGGAGCACTGAGGAGCTTTTAGACAGAAAGGCACACAGATTTGTCAGCCTCGGCATTAATGCGCTCTTCAGGATGTTAGGCAATTTAACCCTGTGAAGACTGAAGCCAATTACCAAGAGACATATGGTAACCATTACTACACAACGTTCTTCTATATCTACTGTCAACTTGAACTCAAATACCCTGTTCACTGTTTCATACAAAAGAAAAGAGGCCTTTACCAAAAAAAAAAGTGAATCTGTCCATTGTGTAAAATTATAACTTTATGAGCTACGCAGCTGGTGGAAAATGGAGACTGAAAGATGTCAAAGTCATTAACACTTCAACAAGACATTTTCTCTTCATCACTTCAAAAGATTGCAATTTGGAAAATGCTTCACCAAAGTCATCAGAAGCTATGAATATACTTATCTCTGGGTAATACATATTATTTAGTACAACCACTTCAAACGGCATTGATAATGCATTTCACCCAAAAAAAAAAAGAAAATTCTCTCAGTATTTACTCACCCTCATGTTGTTCCAACCCCGTTAGACCTTCGTTCATCTTCGGAACACAAATTAAGATATTCGATTAAATCTGAGAGCTGGATCACTCATGCATACCAGTCCAGAGGCCAGTGTTGTCGAACATTTTTTTTTTCATGACTCGGAATTATTCCCGAGTCCACTCGAGTTCAATTAAAAATCTTTTTCATGATTATTAATGTATGTTAATAAAATATTTCTTTAAATTGATTGACACGCCCAGTGATTGGCGATTTTCTAGTGCGCAACTGCGCATGACAAATTGTAATAAAATTACTTTTAACACCACCTACTATGTGGCCTTTTTACCCTAAACTGATCATATTTTTTAAACTCTAAGTAAATTCAGTAAAAAAAAAAAAAAAGGATTTCTCTAAGTAAATAAAAGTAAATTAGGTAATCAACCCTCACTGGTCTCGGTCTCGACTCGGACTCGACCGTCTCTGGTCTCGGTCTTGACTCGGACTCGACTCTCTCTGGTCTCGGTGTCGACTCGGACTCGAGTGAGGTGGTCTCGACTACAACACTGCCAGAGGCTTCTTGAGGAATTGAAACTTGCCGGCCTCGAAAAGTTATTAAAGACATCGTTAAAATAGTCCAGGTGACTACAGTGGTTCAATCTTAAGTTTATCAAGCGATGAGAAAATTTTTGTGTGCAAAAAACAACAAAAATAACGACTTTATTTCAACTATTGATTTACTATTCTCTGGGCCTCGAGTCAGGTTACTAGTTTAATAGCGTAAGCTTCTGTTATTGTACATCACACGCATCACACACATGCATCGGCCAATAGTGAGCTTACGTGTGACGTAGCTCTACGCTATCACACTCTGTTAACTGACTAGAGGCCCATAGAGAAGAAAGTGAATAGTTTAAATAGAGTCATTATTTTTGTTTGTTTTTGCGCACAAAACGTATTCTCATCGCTTGATAAAGTTAAGATTGAGCTTGGACTATTTTAACGATGTCTTTAATAACTTTTCGAGACAAGCAAGTTTCAATCCCTCAAGAAGCCTATGGACCAGTATGCATGAGTGATCAAACTCTCAGATTTCATCAAAAATATCTTAATTTGTGTTCCGAAGATGAACGAAGGTCTTAAGGGGTTGGAACAACATGAGGGTGAGTAAATACTGACAGAATTTTCCTTTTTGGGTGAACTAACCCTTTAACTCCCCTGCGAAAACTGTGTTGGCAAGGTGATATATGTTTATTCACATATTCATCTTTTAGCACATTCTTCAGTTTAGATGAAAATGCTGAAAATAAGTCATTAACTTAAACTTCAATCTGGTTTGCAGGGAAAAGACTCTGGTATGACACAGGTGAAATATTTTCCATCTAGTTATGTTCTGAGAGATTTTTTCCTCAGCAACTTGAAAAGACAATGGTATTATTTTACCATATAGGCTAGTCATTATGTCTGTACACTGGCTCACACTTCAGCACAGTAAAATACTGGAACATCTTTTGCAAAATGCAAAATGTTATCCTGAAAAATGTAGCTGTCCGATAGATAGATAGATAGATAGATAGATAGATAGATAGATAGATAGATAGATAGATAGATAGATAGATAGATAGATAGATAGATAGATAGATAGATAGATAGATAGATAGATAGATAGATAGATAGATAGATAGATAGATAGATAGAATCTCAGATTTTCAATATCTGTGGTGACTCACGTTGGTTTGCCACAGATTTTGCGGTGATACCATTGCTTGCAGTTGGTGAAGTACTTCTTATCCGTTCCTTGAATCTTCTGCATAGCACAGACATTGGGGCTGCAAATCAAATAAACACACCATTTTTAAGCTCCATGCATTCACCAAATGCTTAATGCATTGTGCAGGACTAAAAAATGCAACTTTTTACTTTTGTTCTAAACCATGTTTATAGCCTATGTGCATATAAATCAGAGGGTCATATGATTTTATTTGTGCACATTTTTTTTAAATCCTATTATATTTAGAAAACAGAACGGCAATCAGTCTTTAAAATGATCAATGAATGACTCAAGTACGAACACAGCAAAACAGCCCTTACCCTTGTGTCCTTCCTCTTATCCTGCTGTGCTGAAGAACCGCTTGATACGGGGATTTCGCGGCGAAAACTGTCGCGATTAATGTGATAGCCAGAGCAAACAAAGTTGAGCGCTTCATTTTGCGTCCCTGCACGCGCACTCCACAGCGGCGCTGCAAGCGGCACTGACTGACTTTAAATACCGAGACCCCTGGCTCTGGTGCTCTGGGAGGGGCTTCAGAGGACAGCACGACACTTTCACTTTACAGACACAGACACTTTTCACTTAAAAGTACAATTTTCGACCATGATATTAAAGCTCTGATACATTGTAACCATTGTAGCTACAAGTTTTTTTTTGTTGTAAAAATAAATAAATAATAAATAAATTATATATATATATATATATATATATATATATATATATATATATATATATATATATATATATATATATATATATATATATATATATATAATTGCGTGTGTATATATATGTGTGTTTATTATTTATTACACTCAATTGTATACAGTAGGCCTAGTATATTATAAAAGAGCCATAATAAATGTAAAAGTGTAAAGATGCCCATAAAACATGGACTAAAAACTGAATTCTTTATGTAGCAGCCTACTTAGTTTTGTCTTAAATATTATTTTAATTTAAACTATTTTAATGAAATTGTCATGACTTACAAACACTGGCTTTCTATTAAAAAAAAAAAAAGCAATGTAACCTGTTCTAGTCATGATTTCATGTCAATTGTCAAGTGTAATTTTGTGTCTCAATACCCTACTCTGTTTCACTGTTAATTCATAGTTACAATTTACAGACTTTTCTGTAAGTAACAATAAATGTAATAACCATGAGATAAAATTAAATAACCATCTGGGTTAAATGTGCAACCCAGCCTGTATCAGCACTGGTTGCAAACACGATATTTAATCTCAAGCAGTGGATGTTTAATGAAAACAAACTCAAAATAACACGTCTTAGAATACTGGATACAAAAATACGTAGAACAGAACAACCAATACTGATGGTCAATGAACTCAACAAACTTTTAAATAACACAACTAATCAATGAAATAGAGAACAGGTGCAGATCATAATCAATCAATGAAAATCCAAACTAAACCACAGGAAACGGGAACCAAAACAAGAGCAAAACCCAGGAATCCCACCCAAAACAGACATTAAACCCAGAATCAGGAAGGCGCATCCTACAAGCTGCGTTCCCAGACAGCAAACTGACATTGAATCAACGTGGAAACGACGTCTCTCATGACATTGAAACAACGTTGATTTGCTCATCGAATTAACGTTGAACCAACGTCAGACGCGGCATTCTTCAAAGCTAAATGAAATCGAAAATTGGTTTGCTTTCATAACGTTGAAACAACGTGTTGATTTCAAGTTGATTTTCCGTTAGTTTTGAAAGAATGACGCGTCTGACGTTGGATTAACGTTAATTCGATGAGCAAAACAATGTCAGATCAACGTTGTTTCAATGTCATATTTCCACGTTGATTCAATGTCAGTTTGCTATCTGCGTTTACACTGCAGGGAATTAACATGCGATCACGGTGATCCGATCAAGCAGATAGGATCATTAGCCAACCAGGACATGGTGCGTTTATATTTGTTCACATTAAGTAGCCTCTAAATAACCCATCGTATTTCTGTTTCCTGCATAATATTTAAATAGGTCTGTGGCACGACACCAGATTAAGAGTAAAGATGATACCAATTAAACAATGTACCCATTGCTTTCACTCACTCACTTTACTTTCCTGTGTAATCTCCAGATCAAATTAAAGGTGCTCTAAGTGATGTCGGGTGACGTGACTTCTTGTTGACGTTTAAAGTAATTTCAAGCAAAACGTAGGCTAGATAGACCCTCCCTCTTCCTCATCCGCGCACTGACCCCCCAAACCCCATCCACAGCGCCTTCTTGTCAGTTATTGGCTGGAACAGTTTGTTATGTTTCGTGGAGTGGGTTGCTGCAGTTTGTTTTTGTTGCCATTTGTGGAGCCTGGGTTGTCTGCATAGACCTCGCTTAGGGGACAGGCAGCTAGATGATAGTGAGGAGATGTTTGCTGTATGTACCAAAAAAAGTTTTTTGAAAGAAGGAATTCTTAATTCCTAATTTTGAATGAGTTAATCATTCAAAAATAACTGGGTTGATCATGTTTAACATGTCACATCATCAACCATGGGTTTAAGGTTATAGCGTGCAATGATATTGACAGAAATGGGAGATTGATAAACATGCTGAAACAATAAAAACATTCAACATTTAAAATTCATTCATTCATTCATTCAAATTCTCTTCATTAAGAGACCAAGGCGGAGCTGAAGTGCCGACAAAGGCCGGTCGACACAGAAGGTCCTGGAGACCAAGGCAGAGCTGTGGGGTCGAGCAGCCATTGAAGGGTACAGAGGTTCTAGGCAGAGCAAACCAATAGACAGTCCAGGGCTGAACTGGCAAACAATTAGTCTGAGGCAAATTCACAAAGCACAGAGCAGGAGATGAACACCTCAAGAACTGGCCAGTGCAGGCAGGGGTTTCCAAAACAGCTTTCCAAAACAGACAGACTTCTTGGGAGCTTCTCGTTGGCCGATACAGGACAGGCAGACATTCAGGAATTACTCTCTTGGCTGACACAGAACAAGCAAATATTTCAGGAATGGCACTCTCTGCTGGGTGACGAAACAGGCTTGGTGCAGGTTGACGGAAAAGCCAGGGTGCATTAATTTTCCAAATCAATCAGGGGCTCAGAGTTTAGAGCATCTACTGTACAACCAGCTTAGCTGATGGGACAGGGCTCCATTCCATCTTCTACTATTTCAACAGTTGTCCCTCACTGATGGATGATGTTGCCCGACAATCTGACATGGTTGGCTCGGGCTCCAGGGCGATCTGGCATTGGCTCTGGCTCTTGGTTCGCGTCAGGCTAGGGCTTAGCATCCGTTGGGTGATGCGCTGAATTCCTCCTCTCTCTCGCAGATGGTGAAGGGGGAACCATTAGAAGAACCCAGTCTAAATATTTCTTGAATGTCCCTTGAGGTCTGTCTCCGGGAAGATCTCAATGTGGGGACACAAGCATACCTACCCTGTGAAGAGAAGAAAAAACACACACGCTGTCGTCATCATAGTGGATGAGATGGTACAAATCCAGCATTTGCTCCGTCCTGTATTTAGCAGTTGCGTTTAAAAACTTCCCAAGTTGGGTGGTTTTTACTCAGCATTTTTTTTTTCATAGAGAATTATATAATTAATATTATAAATATACTTTGTATAATAAATTATATAATACATACCATATTGTGCTGGTTACATTCTTAAATTGGATGGGGTATTGTAGCAAGGGTACTGTTTCTTATTTTTAAAGGTAAAACAAACCTCCATTTTAGAGATTTGTTGGTTTACATAATGCTTTGAGTAAATAAACTCTGACATCTAAAAACTCCACAGAAGAATGAATTACACAAAACAAAATATCAGCTTCTGAAATTATAACATTATACCTTTTATAGTACCCTGATAAACCTCACCAAAGTATCTTCCACCTCACTTACAGAACATAGAAAAAACTTGTAAGTGGGGGACACAGGTAACGACTTGATGAAACATTCTCTGAACTGAACACACATACAGACTGTTTCCAATGACTGGAGCAGATTTTAAACACTGACTGAACGCAACAGTCTCTGACTCGGCATGTTTGGGCTTGATCAGTCATCATAAGTATCAAATTACACTAATATCGGCTTTGCAGTTGTTAAGTGTGTCCCCACATGTGTGTCCCCCTTTAATCAAAACATGTTGGACAGCACTCCATTACTTTCAGAAGTAATAAAACAGTTATCATCAGCCTTAGGTGTTAGGCGCTTCGAAACATTTGCACTCACTTTCAATACAGAACAGAATATATAATAATATACTGATATACTGTATATCTGAACAGACAGATAACATTTCCTTCCATTTCCCTCACAATGGCAGCACAAATTGCCTGACTTTTCTTCACTTACTGCAACACTTTTTTTTCAAATGTGTTTCCAATAAGCATTTAATTGTACAAATAGGTCAAGTTTCCAATCCAGTTGGCTGGCTTGAGGAAATGGGACAATAAACACTTGAAGTTTCTTTGGGCGTTAAAATATTTAAAAACAACATTTAGTTCAGCCAGTTACACTTTTACAGCTTCTAGTTATGTGGTTAGTTTTATATTATATTCAAATCCACTATTAGAACTAATAAATATGTGTCACTGAAAAACAAATAATTAAATTATGCTTATTCAAATATTACCTTTCATGCAGTGTGTGTGTATGTGTGTGTGTGTGTGTGTGTGGGTGTGTGCGTGCGTGTGTGTATGTGTGTGTGTGTGAATATGATGTCGAAAAAAGAGCAAGAGCAAGAGTCTTTGAACCAGCCTGAGCCAAAGAGCACTTTTGTTTTTGACCTCAGGGATTTCTCCAGAACTGCAAGTGAAAACAGACACAATGACAGTTGATGAGGTGGAGCAAGTAGTAATAGCTAGTACAAGACAGCAGAACTGAAACATGGTGGATCTAGTGTGATATACAAGCCGTCCGTGGTGATTAATAAACGTTGGTAAGAAGAACAAGAACCAGATGAATGGTGCCAATTAAGGCCGATCTGGACTTTGCAGATGAGTCACTGGAGAAGCTAAAGCAACTTACCACCAGGTTAGAAAAATTTGCTCTTAAGATCGGTCTACGGATCAATATCAAAAAGACCCAAGTGATAAAAATGAACAGAGAAGACGAAGATCTACCGATGCCAATCATGGCAACCAGCTGCTCAATGATATAGACCGGTGTACATAGGAAAGCAGAGACAGACTAACGCAATAGCAAGGCAGCCAATGTGATTCATTAGCATGTCACTTAAGATCCACCTCTGTCCATTGTGTTACCGATGGCAATCTATGCCAGCTTGTGATGTCTGTCTTATGAAACAAAAAACAAAAACAAAAAAACAGATTTAACAGACAGGAGTAGCGATCTTCAGTAGCGATCTTCAAGATGGATCTTCATCCATCTTGTTTACTTTATTCACTTCCGTTCTCACACACATGCATCAGAACACTTCAACAGTTCAGGCTTCTTCTTCCACATAGTCCACAGTATAATTCACTCATGAACACAACACTGCAAGACCTGTAAAAACACTGCACATTGTCCACAAGTTGGACGTGTTCCACCAGCGGTGCCTCAGATGCATTTTCTATGTCACATACCACGACTACGTTACTAACGAAGAGATTCTGCGCAGGGCTAAGCCTAAAACCCACAGACTTTCCACCATGTTGGTTTTTGTCTGAGCATTGCATCAAACAGGCAGGTCAGGGGTGGGGTTAAGATTAGGCAAGGTACTGACTTCAACGAGAGGGGTAATAATTTGGCAGGGGGTCGAAATTCGGCACAACACGGCGTTAATTCGAAATAATCCCATGCAGCCAATCATAACCAATGGAATATGCTTGCTGCCCAATGTGCACTCTAAAAAAATGCTGGGTTGTTTCAACCCAAATATGGGTCAAATATGGAAAAACCCAAATGTTGGGTTTAAAAATGTAATAAAAAATGTACAGTTGAAAGTAAAAGTTGAAGTTGGGTTCAAATGTTAAATTACATTTTAACCCAACATTTGGGTTAGTCCATATTTGACCCAAATTTGGGTTAAAACAACCCAGCATTGTTTAGAGTGTGCCCAGTAGCACAAAAAGAAGATGAAAAAGAAGTGTGTAATATACTGTAACTGTTTGTGAATGTAAAAGGTCTGGCAAATTTTAAAGATCAAAGTGCATCACAAATACAATTATTTTCTCGTAAAATATAGATTTGATTCTGATCTACTGAAACAAGTTGTCAGTAATTTCAGAATCACTTACTGTTACATATCTACCAAGCGGCAACTTCTTGAAACTTCTTGGTTTCTCTTGAAACCCATCTTCGCCATTTCATCTGTATCCGTCACTTAGTGATTTATGGACCATCTCATATGCAAGAGACTAACCATGAATTTTCTTGGGAATGATTTTTCCAGGGCATATTGCCAGGTCTTCCCCAAACCTCCCCTTTACAGACAATTTGGCGTCCCCAATTCACCAACTGCATGTTTTTGGATTATGGGGGAAACCAGTACTCAGAAAACCCACACAGATACATGAAGAACAAGTAAACTCCACACAGAAAGGCCTTCTGGTTCAGCCAGGACTTAAACCTTTGCTGCAAGACGACAGTGCTAACCACTGACTACTGTGCCACCCAAAACAAAATTGCTGCAGATTTTGACAATATTCCAAGATATTATCTTAAACAAACACGGTGTCAAAGGCAGGTGATGGTGTGTTTGGACATATTGTTTTTATTTTTATGTTATTTTACAGTAAGTTCTTTAGAACTGATACTTGGTTTATTTTTTGTTGTTACCCCATAAATCTAGCAGCAGTGGTTAATGACCTCTCCTCATATCCTCTTGCCCGATGCTCCATTAGCTGTGTGGTATTCAGAGAGGGGATTCCTCCAGAGGGGGTTTCCTTCTTGCACTGTATGTGTATTACTTGACTTTGTTTTTTGAAGTTTATTGAATAACAGGAATATCTACTGAGTTACACCTAAGCCATAATGGGGTTATTTTCCGATTTTCCGGGATCCAGGATGCTGCATGTTGCGGTCATAACACAGATGCCTGCCACGTCAAATATCATATCACACATATGCCCGAAAAACATGTTTGAGCAAGAAAGACTCATCAGAAATATTTTTTTATTAAAGGGATAGTTCACTTTGAAATTAATTTTTGATATGTTTTAGCTTACCTCAAGGGCATCCAAAATGTAGGTGTCTTTGTTTCCACAGTATTTTCAATTTTGATATTTTTAGGTCAAACCGGTGTTGTCTGTCAGTCATATAATGGAGGTCTATGGGGTCCACCTCAAAGAGCATGTACAGAGAAGTCCAAATTAAACATGATTTAATGACTCGTAAATTTTAAGTACACATTGATGGCCTAAGACACTAAACGAGCGGTTTGTGTGAGAAAACGAACATTATTTATATCGCTTTTACCTCTTGTAATCACAGTCACGTCCATTATACTCTGAGTGCGAGGGTGCTTCTGTCTGCGCAAGCACCGTAAAGCCCCTGAAGTGATCTCTCGCGCATATACATCACTCATTGTTTACACAGAGATTTCAGAAGTTTTACCTTTCACTGTGAATATCTAAATCGTCTTTCATTGCGATTTCCTGCATATCAAAATATGTTAAGATCTTCACAGTAAAAGGTAAAACTTCTGAAATCTCTGTGAAAACAACTGCTCGTTTCGTGTCTTAGGCCATCAATGTGTACTTACATTTACGAGTCATTAAATCATGTTTAATTTGGACTTCTCTGTGCATGCTCTTCGACGTGGACCCCATAGACCTCCATTATATGACTGACTGACAAGAACGGTTTGACCTAAAAATATCGAAATTGAAAATACTGTGGAAACAAAAACACCTACATCTTGGATGCCCTTGAGGTAAGCTAAAACATATCAAAAATCTATTTCAAATTGAACTATCAATATGAATTATTAAAAAAAATGTTTAAAGGAACCTTTTTACATATTTTTTATCAAAATGTCATGATTCCACAAGTCTTGATATTCTACATAATGCGATTCAGCCTCCAAATCTTATCTGATAGCATTTCAGTGAATGGACTCTGTTTAATACACTATGTGTTCTACACAAACAATAAGAAAATCTCTAATAAAAAGTGTCTAATAAAGAATATCTTCAGTAAAAAAAAGATAATAATAATAATAATAAAAATCAACATTGATTGACAGTCTAATTTACTCAATATTTCTTATTTGTTATTTCATGTCAGAAATGAAGTATGGGACATTACCTTGTTGAGGTCTGTTTCTTCTATTAATTTTTATGGCCATGTCCAGGAGTTGCCATGGGGCCTAGTGTTTAATGTTCAGTTCAGCTTCAGCCAGGGAAGAGCACATTCCTGTGCACTAAAACCTCCAAAGGGAGAAGGAATACCCATTTGTCCTTTGAATGTTGATACCTCAATGCTTCAGATGCCCAGGAAACAAAAACGAGTAAAAGTGGAATTTTTACATTCCACATCAAGACATTTGATATAAATCCCTTTGTGTGTTAATTTAGTGTGAGCTACAAGGGTCTCCTTTGAAGCTCCATGCATGAGTTTTCCCTGCCCCTTTCACACTTTTTGAATTAATCATTCTTTCCTTTGGTGATTCAACACTTGTGTGTGTCAACACAATCATTTTAATGCATTGAGAAATGCCCATGGAGCATCCTGTATCTCTACAGCTTTCCATCTCAAGCCACAGTCAGGGACTGGGGAATGGGTTACCTTAAGGGGAAACAATTAAGTGTGTTTTTCCACTCTCTTTGGGGTACACCCATGGTCTCCTTACTGTCTGGCATTACTTCCTGCTTCCAAGATCAGGTTAACTGAAGCCAGAAAACAATTTAACAAGAATACAACTCTGACCCTAAAAAATATTTTAAAAGAAAACATCCAAAATGGACATGAAAACAGTGAGTTACTGGATCTTTGTATATCAAAGTAAAGAAATGTATAACAGGTGGCTTTGTATAATAGGAGAACATTCTCATGGTTACAACATAAGTTGCAAGGAATCCCTGACATAAACAACGAGAGCATCTTTCCAGTCAGTCGATGAATCGGCTGAAGAGGTCAGCTAGGCGGAAATCTGGAGACAATTCAAAATGTACTCAAAATATCCTCCAGCAAGGGTTATTTTATTTTTGTAATTTTTTCTTGGATTGCATCCACCCACTTTGTCTGTGTTTATGCCTGTATCTGAGTAATATGGCTTTTAATCTAATGTATTATAGGTCTTAATACTTCAAGTGACTTAAATTTGCAAGTAAATGCACGTCATTATTATCGTTCACTCCAGTTTAGGGCTGTCGTACAGTGAAATAAGTGAAATGACTGTTAAAGTGCATTATATACATGAAAATGAATGCTTTATCTAATCAATATTGCGGCAACAGATTACAAGCAATAGTATTAATTAAATTTAACAAATTAGAATTGAGTAATAATTAATCAAATTATTCCTTAAAAGTTAACCATTTAAAATGAATAAAGTTTACACCAAAAAATGTAACAAAAATATCTCATATTTATGTTTTTTTGGTTGTTGTTGTAAGTTTTACTCATTTTAAATGGCTAACTTTAAGGAATTAATTTGATTAAATGTTACTCAATTCTAATTTGTTCAATTAAATTAATAACATTGCTTATAATCTGTTGCCACATTTTTTTTTTGATTAGATAAAGCATATTCATTTTTACAGTGCATGGATTAAGTTTTAAAGAAATTCATTTTCTGAATTAGGCAACAGATTGTTGATTTGCAGAACACATTGCTTACTGCAGAAATTGGGTGTTTATAAAAAAAAATTCTGGCATTTTCTTTTGTTAGTACATAACAAAAAATATGATAAATATAGACATCACAATAAACATTAAACCTTAAACACATACCTCGGGTCTTTAGTGACCCGGGACGACATTCACTACCCTCTTCCTCATTTATTTTTTAAAGTTAGACATCAACAGTATTTCTCAATCAATTAATTAACAATATAACAATAAAAAAAAACAAAAACATTTAAATTATAAAAGAATGCCCTTTTTCCCCATTAACTTTTTTGGAAAAATTCTATAGGATCTCTGACTAATCTTTGATGACTAAATAAGTGCAATTCACCTTTATTCCACAAGATGACAATGTCTGATACACAATGATGAAGTGACGTTTCACTCATATTTACCGCAGGCAGAAAACAAAAGAATAGGAAGCATCATCAGCAAAACTTGAAATGGCTCAGTGAATTACTGCCGAGAAAGAACACAATCAAATATTAGTATCATTGTTATTTGATGGTGGATCTGATAAAGAAGCTGTCAGTGATCAAAATATTGATTTTGAAGATGCTGAAAATTATAGTTTTGAGAATATATTTATGATGGCGAATATGTTCCAGATGCTGAATGTACTGGGAAATGAGTTCTGATGAGGACAGTGATGATGATATAAAACATCTGCTCAAATCTGCTCATATCACGACAGATAAGAGATCCATCCATTTTAGATATAGATCTGGGTCGCTAAAGACCCTAATATGTAATAATGTGAAACATTCATTCATTTAATGGTTACGTTTTTTCAAAGTTAAGTTGTCTTTATTTATAGTAAATAAACTATAAAAAAATGATAAAAATCATTTTTATTAATTGTATTCATAGCTGGCAAGGAGATGATATGTGGAACCAATGTGATGCTTCACTTTATTATACAAATAAAAATGAAAGGAGGAAATCCAAAAAGGCAAAACACACAGAAGCAGGGAAATCTGCAACAGCTTCACAAAACCAAAGAAACACAGCAAGGAAAATAAGGAAACTGGATACTATTGATATTAAACAATAAACTAGAAACAGGTGTACAATATTATCATTTACTATGACAACAAATGAAGAGCTGTGGGTGTCTACATTTCCCTTTGTTTGGACTTTGTGTTTTTTTTGTCTAATCTGTCATCATGGACACTAAAGTGATTTTTTATTCAGTTGCATGTCAATCAAGCCAAAAAAAGACTGCTGTGAGAATTTTAATGAAATAAATTTGAGAGACTTTGTAGTTGACACAGGATCAGGTTACTGAGTCTGATGCCTTAAGGGAAAAGGTCGATATAATGTGCTCTTGTGGGCCTTCACTCTCAGGATTCCCTTAACAATGTGTTTGATGAGAGTCATAGCCTATTCCTTTACAAGAGAAAAAGGTCTAGCTGAACCTCTCAGTGTAATAACCACTTAAACTTAAACCACAATATATTTCAGTGTCAGCTATGTTTAGATGTGTGAGACGAGTCATACTGAATGCCCTTGTGTAACCCTAATGGAATGAATCAGTCTACACAGTGAACCCTATTGCTGAGCCACATTACAGGACAGGGAAAGAGGAGACCCTGTGTGATCTCATGACCCTGCCACATGGAGGAGGAGGAGGCTGAGATCATCTAAAAACATTCCAGCAACACAGCAAAGCCTTTCTGGACAGCTGGACAGCACATAGTCTACACGATTGGTGTGGAGATGACCAGAGGCTGTCTAAAGATAACCGCAGAGATCATTATGCATAAAAACAACAACAGATAATTTAGTGTGCCATCATCTTAATATAAAATGGAGGGGTGAGGGGCTAATTACTGCATTGGGGTTTTGTATTGTTGCAGTATGCATAGTATTTATTTTTGCATCCTAAAGAAGTGGTTCTTTTAACTTTTTTGACTCCAAGGCCCCCAATTGTCCACAACAGTATTCAAAGGGCCCCCATAATATGTCTCTGCTCGTACGTCTGCTGTAACAACAATGTTTTGTTCAAAGCTTTCATGACTTTTCCAGTTTGTGATATACTGAATATTTATATATTTGACTATAGCTGTAAAAAAGTGATCAGTTGACTTAACTATAAAAAAGTTAAGTTTTTTTACTTAAAGTTTTTTTACTTAATGATTTTAAGGCAACGGGTTTGCTCACTTTTTTTTTTAAGTTCTGTCAACTGATCACTTTTAACAGTGTAATTATCCCAAAATCTACTTGGCAGAGCTTGGCATCACTAGAAAAATGTGTAATAAATCTATCACACTTTAAAATTAGGATACCTCACTTTGGTTTTTCAAGACAGTGGGAACATTATTTCTTCAAATAATTAAAATAAGAAACAACTTGATTGTCAGTTGTTTTATCTTTATTTAATTCTTGTTTCATCTTATTTTAAGATGAGCCCTGGCCCGCGGTTAAGAACCATTGTCTCGAGGGGTTCATTGGTGCCCTCTATATGGTAAATATAACCCCTTTATGTGCTTCTGATTGAAATAGGCAACATTTTATATCAGCAAAATAATGTAATGGGGCACATGTGACTATTGTTCTGTTTAGTCTTTAGAAACTAAGACTGCCCCAATCCAGATTCCACTCCAAAATAGTTGATATTCTTTTCCAAAAAGTGCTTAATTATAGAGAAGAAAGTCAGCAGTAATGTTGTTTCTGCCCTATTTGGGGTGATCCAATCCTGAGCAAATGGACACCAATTGTAGAATGGGAACAGATGTGGGGAAACTGAGAGCCATTTCAGACAATGGGGTGGCTGAACTTTATTAACAAACTGACCTCAGCTGTTACAACAGGAGCAATTAGTACATTTTATTTGTAACAAAAGGTTTGAGTTTAGGGTGTTCAGGGTTCATTCTGACTTCAGGTGCTTTGTCACTGTTATGCTGCAATAAACTTTTTCTTTGAGATCCTCAGCGTCCTCATAAATGTATCTTATGGTCTTGTTTATGTCTGTTTACGTCTTGTTACTGTGGTTTTTAGCACCTGTTCCTCGTTTCAGTGATTAACATTTTTTTGTAGCATATAAGCACTCATTTATTGTTATTGTTTGTTCTGTGTTGTTGTGTACTCATTTTGAATCGCCTGGCGTTCGTTAAAGTCTCCCTGTTTTGTCATGTGTCTTTATTGTTGGATTACACAGACCCGTGGCAGTATAAAAGCCTCCAAAAATTAGAGTAAAAATCGACAAACCAGTGTAGTTTGTGTGTCTTTACACTGGTTTGCTCATTTTGTAAATGTTACTTTGTATTTTGCTGTAAGTGTTTTTCAGATGAACAAAGGAAGGGGATTTTCATTGTTAAAGCTCAAGAAAGCAGCAGATTGACAGCCTATATTATTTGGCACCTGCAGTGGATTCCTTAAGACTGACGTTGCTCTTTCCCATGATGTGACTGACAACAGCAGACTGCTTAATTGAGGATGGGCAATGCTTCATAAGGATGACTCAACTACTCAAGTGAAGATAAATCACCCAATACCTCATTTCAGTGCACACAAAATCCCATTTTATTATTATACTGAGCTCCAGAGTTTATGAAGGAAATCCAAATATATCCTTATTTTATTAACATCCCCTTAACATCCAAACAAAACAACATTCATTTTGTTTTATGACAAATGGAAGTTTCAGGTAGACTTTTGCAGTTCATCTGACATTTAAATGCCTATATTTCTTTATAGGATTAATATTTTTTGGTTGCTGGGTTCCCTGAATGTTCTGGCTATGCATTTTACAGGCTTCGAAAGAAATCTGCTTTTAAAATTACACAAAAATAGTGCTTCTAGACCTGATGGGAGATGTTTGTTCAAATCCTTAAGTAGGACTAATCTGTAAAAAAGCTGACTTTTACTTTCCCCGTGCACCAATATGCTAAAAAGGAGTAAGGCTGAGAGAGAGTACGAAACAGTAGAAGCTGGATTCAGGCTACACACCTGCACAGGTTAAACAAAACAGGCACGGAAAAGACATCCTTTGAATTGACAAACATGACACCTGATCCGTAGATCATCAGCCAGTCTGACTAAATGAGCTCGTGCAGACTGCTCCACCTGAAAAACGACATGTCAGTAACGTGATGCCTTGCCTTACTTATAATGCGTCTCTCCAGTATGGGACTGATGCAGGACTGAAGAGGATGCTCAAATCCACCTGCTCCATCATAGGCTACATTAGATACACAGCACATAGCATGCGCAGCAGTTAGACTAAACTAGAAAACGGATTTTTAGACTAAAAGTAAGTGGAAAACGACGATAAGTGGTGTAGAGACAACACAAACGAGCGGATTAGTAGCATTTATGAGAGGAGCATTTAGCCCTGCAGACACTGATCCACAGCACCGGGAGGCAAGATGCCAGTTCAGATACCGGACGACACCGATTTCTTATCTTTCCGAGAACAATGTGAAAGTCAGGATGGCTGGGTCGCCCGTTATAACAAAGGAGTAGTGACGGTGTGGTGTAGAGACGAGGAGTGCAAAACTGTGCAGAAACTCAAGGCAAGTGAAGTGCGTTGCAATGCGGATACTAGTTTGTTTACACTCTGCTTTCAGTCCACAGTGGCATCCGTCTAAAATGCTACCAACTCCAGTATATTTTACGATATTAGGCTACACCATGAGTGACTTTGAATTGTCTGTATATGAACAAATTGAATATGAAATTCGTTTTTATCTTCTTTCTTTCTTTTTTTTTTTTTTGCTTATCAAAACATTAAATGCAGTATGGTAGCTATGGCAGGCAATACTTTAACACTAGAACGGCCACAACGGTCATTTTGACCGTTTTGAATTTTATATCTATAATAACTTTGTTGAAAAAAATAATAAAATCCTGCTGGTACCTGACTTTTCCTAAAATTGTCTGTATTTTCATTTAAAATGCTTTTCATATAAATTAAGTTACGTAAACGTAAGGCAAAACAAAAAAAATGAACATATTTACCTATTTCGGCCATAGACGGTCATATTGACCGCACTGAATTTTGCGGTATTTTTTTGTTAAATATCCCGCGGTTGATCGTGTTCTCTCTCAACTGTCAACAGAATGGTCCGTCCGGTCACCTCTGTAGCGGTGTTTGCTATATAATAATTTCTACATTAGTTGTTGATCAGAAATAAGCAAATAAAACCGGACTACAGTTATCTATAATTCGGATGCAGGGGAACAATCGGAGGTGGAAAGTGACAGCGACGTTTCCTGGGTGCAAGTTAACATTTCCTCCTCATCAGAGAGTGATTCAGAGTCACATCAAGGAAAAAGAGAGGGCTGCTATCATCAGACACGGCCGATCCAGATGTTCCATTCATGTCGGATGATGGTGAGCTCTGCTGCCCTGTCCTGCGCTGTTTGTTTTGCTGCATTGGCTGTTCAGTTCTGCGAGTCCTATTATTATAGCCTTGACCGCGTCGCAAATCGTCACTATCTAACATTTCCGTCATAGTTTTTGTCATTCAAACCTAGTTTTTATTTAGTTATCGTCTCGTTTTCGTCTTTGAAAAAACATGGTTGACAAAAATAATTACGAAAATTATTCATCAACACTGTTTTGAATCTAACGGTCAAAATGACCGTTTGTGGCCGTTCTAGTAGTTTTGGAATTCTGGCACTTCTAGTGTTAACATGTAGGCTAATCTTTGTATACTTTTACTTTTTTAAATAGTAATCCAATAGTGACCAGTAGGCCTACCCTATCTGCTCAATTAGTCACTAGTAGGTCTAATTATTTATTAAATACCAGTAGACCTAGGCTACTTTGTTACACATACGTTTGCTATTGAATGGGATCTGTGGTTCACTTCCTATTACTCAGTTATTATTCATCTGTTTCAACTCTGATAATAATGAGAAATGTTTCTTGAGAATCAAATCAGCATATTAGAATGATTTCTGGAGGATCACGTGACACTGAAGATTGGAGTAATGATGCTGAAAATTCAGCTTAGCCATCACATGAATAAATTATATTTAAAATTATTACAATATGTAATAGATATATTAATTTGTCACAATATTGCTGTTTTTACTGTATTTGATTAAGTAAATTCAGCCATAGTGAGCATAAGAAAATGCATTATTGTACACTATACAATAAGGTTCACTAAATCCATTAATAAATACTTATTTGAATGCAAGTAATGATAGTAAAATGCTTATAAACACGAACACATTCCACGGTAGAAATATGTCTACTGACAAATCAATATAGCAGTATAGAGTGTTGATAAGGTACACATCAGTATTTTTACATTTAGGGTTACATGGTGAGTTAGAAATACATACATAGTGTGTGTCAAATGTGTAAACTAATGTAAATATGTACAGTAAGTAACAGTAAAGCTATTTGCAGGCATTGTTCATGGTTAGTTCATGTTAACTAATCCATTAACTAATGGTAACTAACCATGCTGTTAATATGAATTGATGCATTAGTACATAGTTAACGTTAACAAATATTAGCTAATGCTGAACAGAGATCTTGTTCATGGTTAGTTCATGCTAACTAAAATTCTTTCAAAATAATCTTTAAAAATGTCTTACCATCCCCAACCTTTTGAATGATAGTGTATATTACTATTAATGTTGTTGCTGTAAATGAGCTAGTTTTTAATAGATATCTACTTCAGCCTCAACCAGTACTGTGCATGAAATCAAGTAAGTTCTGTCAAAAGTATGTGAAAGAGGGGGGTATACAAAATTGTTGGTATTAAATATACATTGCTTGTGGAACAGCAGTACATCAATGTCTGCAGTAAACTACAGTATATCTTATAGGCTCCTGACCAGTAGCTTTCCTCACAGACTCCAGAAGCTTTTCAGAGAAAATCTAAGAGAAACAAACAGAGATATGGTTATGGGCCATTTGCCCAGGGGAAACTCAGCGTACAGTGAAGCAGGCCAGGCCTGACTGCTTCATGATCCACAGTCTCTGAGATGAAAGACAGGTCTCTCAGGAACACACTGCACCCATGAGATGTGCTGAAAAATTAAGAGTGGAAAACTGTGGTAACAGCAGGCTCAGATGAGGAAACCTGAGCCCCCTCCTGCTGTCTTAGAAGAGTTTGGCTCTTTTTCTGTTTTTTTTTTTTTTTTTTTTTTTTTTGTGTGTGTGTGTAAAGCACTTCTGTTGACCTCTCTGACAATGGCTAAAAGCTTTCCCCGATGTGAGGACTTGTATGCATGAGGGCTGTTTCAGCAACGTCTCAGGCAGGTGTTGGTAAAATGATTTAGACCCGTTACGGCTGCAAAAATGAAAGAAGATGACAGACCTTCTTCAATAATTCACGCAGCTCTCCGGGGCACTGATGCGTTCTTTTCATGAATAATTGAGCTTTGTAGGCTTTGACGACATTCCATTCATGAAGACTAAATAAAACTTGTTCCAAGGAACCCAATGGCAGTGAGGAGGGACTGATCAAGCTGGGGTTGTAGGGGGTTGGCTATAAATTATTAAATGATGCCTGGGTAGAGTTGATTGAGTTACACGGTTGCTTGCGTCGTGGGGTCATACAATATCTGATCACATTGCATTTTATGTATTCATGCTTACCCGACCCTCCTCCCAACCCAGACAGAGTTAAAGGATTAGGTAGCTACAGTATACCTGAAAAACAAGCTTGAAATGCAAATGCAAGTCGACATGTTTCAATTTAAAGCTCCACTGTATCTCTCACTCTACTGAAGATCCATATTCACTGTTTGCTGTGTCAACTTTTACTCTTTGTGACCTGACATGGCTGAGTCACCCAGAAAGCAGGGCTTTTAAAGATAAGGGAATGAATGGATTGATGTATAAATGGTAGCTGGCCTTTGTCAGCACAGTGAAATGCTTTCATTTTTCATCTGCCCGGTAACAGAATGCATTCAGAATCTGTCAGCACTTTATCATGGCAGCACCACAGGGAAAACTACAGGAGATTTTTCAACACTGAACACACTTTGTGAAGTTTGTATTCAACTGCAATGGAAAAGTTCTTAAGATTTGAAAGAGTCTGTTTTTCCTCTTAGATGAGAATCGTGTGCAAGGACGTGACAGCAGAGACTCTCTACGACGTCTTGCACGACACAAGCTACCGGAAAAAATGGGACTCCAACATGATCGACACTTTCGATATCGGAAGACTGACAGTCAACGCAGACGTAGGATATTATTCCTGTGAGTCGCTACTTTTTTCTCTTTGTTAGAACTATAGACTGTAAAAAATGGTTAGAACTGACCACCAGTAGACTTTTCATTTTTATTATTAAGCCAATATTTGTGATAGTTGTGGGTGTTTGCAATACATTTAATGATAATTAACTTTTTTATCGCCGTATATTTCTAATGTAGTGCTTTTTGATATACGGTGCATGAATAATAGCAATAATTTATAAAGAGACACGGATAAGAGTAATTTAAAGCAATAATACAAGATGATTCAATTGCAAAAGAGTGATGAAAGAGTATTAAAAGGCATTTCTATTGCAATTCTATTTCTACCGCAAAAATCATTTTGAGTTTTTTTTTTTGTCAGAACATCTTACATCTTGTGAAAACTACATATAAGTGTTAGACTTATTGTATACCATATGAAATTATTATGCATTGGTTCAAGTTTACCTTTTTGCCTTTCCATGGTTTAACAGGACTCTAAATCTTGCCCTTGTGTATTTACAGGGAAATGTCCAAGTCCATTGAAGAACAGAGACTTTGTCACCATGCGCTCATGGCTTCCTCTTGGCAATGACTATTTGATAATCAACTACTCTGTCAAACACCCGGTATGTCTGTGTTTGGTCTGGATTGTTTGGTCTGTAGGAGCATTGATTTTAATAAATATTTTGGCACAGCCAACAAATATAGTCCACCACAGTATGCCAGATGGTATGTAGGTCAGCCTTTCAGGTCTTGAGTCACTTGAAACAGAAGAGGCCAGATCAGTGACAAAAGTCTGACAGAGGGACTGTATCAATCACGCTGTCGGGTGACCGAATCCCCATGTTGTAATGAATAACAACATGACTGGCATCAACAGGCTTGTGTCTTCTTCCCTTATCTTCTCTATTTAAAATCTTACTCAATATGTTGATTTTTTTGCTTTTAAAGGGGACCTTTTATGCAAAATTAATTGTACTTAATGAACATAAATGTGTGTCGACTTGACAGTGTGTCCATAACACACTTTTTAAATCCCCATAAATCATAAGCAGTGTCTCAGAATAAGCCATTTGAAGCTTAAGCGCAATAAGACATGAAAGATATTAACTTTGTTTAAAACTCATGGGATGCGCTGCTCTCTGAGCGTGTGCTTTGGATGTGTACGCTCAGAAAAAAAATGTATCAGAAATCCACACCAGGGATCACCACATCAAGGGCAGGGGCTTAAATGTTATAAAAGTGGCATATACACTAATACGGCTATAAAACGCATGTAAATAAAAAAACTTTCATGATGAAGGACTGCAATGTCTCAATAGAAATGATAATCAAAACCAAACGGATATTTGAGTTTTTCGCAGAGTATGTGAGGCAGGAGCTGTACAGGCTCCACCTCCTTCCGGACAGGGGGTTGGGGAGCAGCAGCTCATTTGCATTTAAAGATACTTGCACAAAAACAGCATTTTTTTCCCTTCCACTCAAAAATGTATAATACATTATCTGTGGGGTATTTTGAGCTACAACGTCATAGACACATTCTGGGGTCACTTATATTGCATCTTGTAAAAAGGGACTTAATAGGTCACCTTTAAATAGGGTGACCATATTTTGATTACCAAAAACCAGGACATTCGGCCCAGCAAACACAGGTTCGGCCAACTCGAAGGTTACTCAAAGATACCTTATTAATTTCAATACATTTAAAGTAGGTTATGCCTCCTCTGTATGGATAGAAAATTGTTATATTGTTATATGAAAACAGGACATGTCCTGGGAAAACAGGACAGTTGGTCACCCTACCTTTAAATCGGAAATAAATCGGTTAATTATACGGCTCTCTTCATTCTGATTGGTCAGTCATGCTAATATTGGCTGTCCACCATGGCCATGCTGTGTATCCTTTTATCTGGTTAACTGAAACCAGTGTTCCATGCAAACATATTCTGGTGCCATCTTATGTCTTTGTTATCAATTTTTATTTTTTGTCAAACCGACCGATTTCAGTATTAATACTAACTGCAATATTGTTGCAGTGCTTGTCTTATTGCTAGATTGCTTGATTGTTTTATACGTTGTTGCAATTATTTTATATTTCCAAAGTTACACAACTTTTAAAATCTGAACAGAACACTTGCTAAGTAGACTTTGTAAATGTTTATAGAGAGAAAAGGCCTGTTTATAGTTCTAAAAAGAATTGCAGAGTCCACATCACAACAATAACAATTACAACACAAAGGAATGGTATCGTTGGAATCCGTTTCACAATGTTTTTTCCAGCTGATGGATGATAAAATCATTGACATCCAATCAGAATCCATCCTGCATTAAAAGAGTAGTTCACTTAAAAAAAATAAAAAAAATAAAAAAAAATAACTTTTGCTGATAATTTACTCACCCCCATGTCATCCAAGATGTCCATGTCATTCTTTCTTCAGTCGAAAAGAAATTAAGGTTTTTGATGAAAACATTCCAGGATTTTCTCCATATAATAGACCTCAATGGGAACCAAACGGTTCAAGTTCCAAATGAGAATTTCAGTGCAAACTGCAAACTGGTCAAAGGGCTTTAAACGACACCAGACGATGAATAAGGGTCTTATCTAGCGAAGCGATCGGTCATTTAAAAAAGAAATACAAAAATGTAAGTTTTATAAGCACAAATGCTCACCTTGCTCTGTTCTGTGATGAGCGTTCGTGATTCTCCTGTTCAAACTCCTTCATCAAATCCTGGAATGTTTTCATCAAAAACCTTAATTTCTTTTCGACTGAAGAATGAAAGACGTGGACATCTTGGATGACATGAGGGTGAGTAAATTATTAGCAAAGTTTTTTTAAAAGTGAACTACTCCTTTAAAGAGTTTGAGCATTTAAACAGAGATAACTGCTGGCTGCAGCGCAACCTTATGATAAACAGAACTGTAATAAAGATAACTAGTGTCATTATCAACAGCGAGTGATATTGTTCCAATTCTTGTTCCAAGAATTTGCCATTTTCGTTATTTGTTATATGGACTCTGCTATTCATTTCACGTGTATGCTACATTGGCTATTTATTAATTTTGTGCATAGCCATAATGATAAGCTTCACTGTAGAGTTTATTTTGCAATAACGACAGCTTCTACTTAATACCTCAGCTATTTTAATAGGTCAAATAATGGTCCGACTGTTTGTATATTATATCCATTCTTACAAATTTAAACATTTACTCATTCCCATGAAACTAAATTCTCATTGTTGCTATTTTTTCAGGAATACCCACCTAAGAAGGATTATGTCAGAGCTGTTTCATTACTCACTGGGTACTTGATCCAATCCAATGGAGCAAACTGCTGTACTCTTTATTACTTGACGCAGGTGGATCCACGAGGTGAACATTTCTCAGTATCATTTACGAACCAAAATAAATAAATAAATAAATAAAGGTTTCACTTTTTACGATGGAGTCAGTGTCAGATCTGCCCTTCTTGTGGTGGAAAAGTACACCATGAATATGAGTGTTTACTTGACACTAACACTGTTTACAGTTTCAGGCCTGTAGAATTGGCGTATATACAAGAACGTCATATCATTTTAAAGAGGGGTGCAGTGTCATCATGGTGCGAAAATGCATGTGTTTAGAGTGAAATTGTGTGTAATGTCTTTTAGTCGTGGCCAACTCTATTTTTCTTCTCCGTTTAAGAATGCTCTTGTGCTGTACAGAGTGGGGAGCCAGGAAGCCTTTGAAACTTCTACTTTACACATATTTTATGAATTTGCTGATGTCATCTTTTCCATGCTGTTCTGGGCGATGGCTTTGATTATTAATGTCTTCCGTTGCTGTGATGCAGCACCAGCTGTTTGTGACCTGTGGGACAGAAACTTAGTTTCAGTTTATTACAGTTGTATAGTACACTTCAGGGACAGAGAGACAAAATTACAGTATATACAATGTGCATGAAATGGGTTTATGACAGCTGGGTATAAAACACCCCCAAAATTTCATTTTATTTAATTTTATTTTACCTAGCAGTGCTGCTGTGCATTTAGGAAACACAAAATGCATTCAGTGGTGCACACCTTTTTTTAAATTACATTTATGGTGATATTTTTTTTCATTTATGGTGATATTTGCATTTTTTTTTTTACTGCAGAATGTATAGTTTTAAAACTTTATCTTGATTTATTTTCAGGATCTTTACCTAAGTGGGTGGTGAACAGAGTCTCACAGTTTGTGGCACCAAAGGTAAGAGCTAAGTGCATCGAAATATATATTATGTAAATAAATGATTAAATGAAATTCAGCATTCTGAGATTCTATATATATTAAGAATGATACATAAACTTTGGGGTTGGTAGGATCTTTTAAAATGTAATGTTCTTATTCAGTAATATTGTGAAATATCATTGCAATATTGGTCCATAGTGTATGGCAATTTTTCAGCGCATTTCAGTTGCATACATACACTACTGTTCAAACATTTGTGCTCTTTTAATATTTAAAAAAAAAAAAAAAAAGTCTAATGCTCACCAAGGCTGCATTTATATAAAAAATACAGTAAAACTGTAAAATATTACAAACAAACAATTAAAAATGATTCATATTATAACAATTAAAACAAACAGTTTTTATCTGAATATATATTTAAAAACAAATGTATTTCTGTGAGGTCAAGTTACTGTACTGATTGTTTGCATCACTCAACAGTCAAGCTCAGTTTGGCTATTAAAAAAAAAAAAAAAAAAAAATCAGTTTTCCTTTGCTGCCATCTGGTGGTTTCAAATATGCAGCTCATACAAGATTTTCTGTAATGGCCATAGATGTTAGGTCTACGAATAAAAGAAGCACATCAAATGCATGGTCCAGATTTTTCAACTTCTTTTTTTTCTTTCTCACAGGCCATGAAAAAGATTTACAAAGCCTGCCTAAAGTACCCAGAGTGGAAGCGGAAACACGACCCGAACCTGAAGCCGTGGAGGTACCCGGAGCAGAACACGCTGCCCTGCATCAGTGTAGCTGACCTGACGGTGCAGAGAGCAGATTCACTGGAGAACATCGATGAGAGCTGTGTGAACGAGGAGAAGGCCCAGCACCACAGTGATGATGATGAGACCTAAGATAACTCACAGTGACTCTCCTTGTGTTCTGTGTGCATGTGAAAGTGAGTGTGTCTCATTCTCAGGCGAGGATGGTTCCCTTACATTTACTCTATAAATCATACACTCATAACAATATTATAGTGTTTTGCAGAGATTTAAAGACCTCCATTCTATGTCCACACACTGAAGAAGGGTCTGGTTGTATTAGACATGTTTAATACTTTTTATAGCGTATGATGAACTCATTCAGTATAAAACGTCTTACACAGTATCATACTCCGGAAGTGTCGCTTTATTAGTCTAAGTTTCTGCTTACAGCATGAATGTAAGTTTATTAGCCTACACTTAAAAAATAAAGGTTATTTTTTGGCATTTGTGGTTCACTGACGAACCTTTAACATCCATGAAACACTTCAGAAATGGTTCACTATAGTGTAAAATGTTCTTTATATTACTAAAATGTTCTTGGTTCAAACCTTTTTTTTTTCATTTTTAACAGTTACAGTATGGTTCAAACTGGTTCTTTAAGATGGCACAACTCTTTCAGCAGTTATATAACTTATAAAACACCATTTTCTTTTCAGCATTGCATTCAGTGGTGAGATTTCCTGTGTGAGGTTGCAGATAGCAAGGACTTCCTTAAACGTTCCTTAAAGTGACAAAAATCTGCCTTGAAGAGGCCTCAAGGGCTGCAAAAATCAGTTGTTTAGTACATTCAAATCTCTCTGTGTGTGCTTTTGACTCCATGGGATTTTTCTCAATGTATTTTCTTGAGAATAAAAAGTTTGTATTTCTAAAACTAGTTTATTATTATTATTTATTTGTATAAACAGCATTTGTATCTAAAATTTTAAGAAAATTCTATTTAGTATTTAGCATTTGGCCACTTTATCCATCTCAGCTTTAAATATTTGTTATATTTGAGTAGAAATGCTTTACTCATTTTATTTTTTTGGCTATGAGGAAAGTTTATTCAAGAAGATATCCTTTTTCTTCATCCATAAATGTACAGCTGGGGACCACTCCTCAAAACCTCTATTGTCTCAGACACTTCCTGCTTCCCATTTGAAACAGTTCCTGCCTACATCAATCAGATTGGGCTTTAGGGGAGAAAAGGAAACTTCATAAGTGAACCCTCTGGCTTTCTCTCACAACAAAAGTCCTATTGCTTTTGCTGCACAGACAGACCAAGCCTCTCTTCACATCATTTTCATTTTAAACCTAAAAGCACCCTATTGTGAACTTTCCATGACTTCACTATGACAGTATGAGATTTTAACTGTAGGATTTGCATAAAAAGTGTTAAATAAGCTCAAGTTTAGCTAAAACTGTTAGTACTGGATTTGTAGGCTAAACTAGACATCTAGCCATAAGGACTACAATTGTTGACAAATCGTCCATCCTTGTGTTAACGTAAACGTCTTTATTTTGCAAGTGGTTAATTCCTGTGTGTAGTTTATATTGTAGAACAACACGTGAAAGTCTCTTTGTGTAGGCTAATTAGCCAAATGCTAACCACAAACCTTATTTTACAAGAAATCAAACTGCCATTCTAAAAAAGCCACAGGAAATTCATGAGGGAAAATACAATTCAATTCAATTCAAATTTATTTGCATAGCGCTTTTTACAATACATATTGTTTCAAAGCAGCTTAAAGTGTATTTCAGAAATGTACGTAGAAAAATGCATCAAGTATTAATTTAGTGCATAACATATCGCCAGCGTTGAGTCGTCTCTTCTCAGGCGTTTAGTCATCTCATCGCAGGTGTTGGGGCATCTGAAGTCTCTCTGAGAGGCTAATAAAACTGGAGCTGACGGACACTATTTACCAGCAGAAAAGCATGCAGATGGGAAATAATTATAATATTAATGCATTCGATGAATTGTGTATGCATTATGTGAAATCTTGGCTAAATAGATGCGTCTTTAATCTAGTTTTAAACGGGGACAGTGAGTCTGAGCCTCGAACAATATCAGGAAGGCTATTCCAGAGTTTAGCAGCTAAATGTGAGAACAGACTTAACGACAAGCCTCGAATTTAGCGAAGCGATGGATTGTAGTAGGGTGATAGAAGAGTCCAACAAATATACAGGTGCTAGACCGTTTAGGGCTTTATAGGTCAGTAGTAATACTTTGTAATTGATACGGAACTTAATAATGGAAAATGGAAAATGTAAGCATGTTTACATAATTTCTCCATTAACCTGTTAACTGTCACCCCCCCTTTTTTGAATAGACATGAAAATGCACATTTCGAACTTAAATGGTTGTAATTCAAGAATGCTTTGGAATATAGACATATGATTGGTCTTGTTTTAAAGAAGACATTTGGCAGATTTTTGTAGAAGTGAAATAAATTAAGAAAGTGAAACAGAAAAAAAGTTATAGAAGTTTGAGTTTATGGAAATGTACAATGTAAAAATATTAATTATTCATATTTTACATAAAATATATATTTTCAAAACCTGGGCTACTCTAAAATGGCAGAAATATCAAAGCCAAAAATCTGAACAAGTTGTGTTTCAAATTTTAGGTTGATATCTCAAAAAATGAGCTTTCAGTAAGATTTTGTTTGAGCGCAGTACCAAACATTTTCACTAGGGCACAACCAGACTCCATTACTGCCCATATAAGGGCGCCTGCATTTCCATTCATGTTTTGAGTGATATGAACCATTATTTTCACAATTTTCATACAATTTCTGAAGTAGAGATCCTATTCAGAAGTAGCATGGGAAGTTTGGCAGATTTTGATATGAATTGAACCTCTAAGAAACACATACAAAGAACACGCATGTAAGTCATAGCTAGCTGACACGTCACAAATGGTGAATTTATTATTTTTCTCTTGATAATTTAAACTTTTCATACCTTTTTTTTCCAAAATAATTGAATGGATTCTATCTTTTGAACTTTTGGCATGAAAAGAAACTGAGGTATCTACCATTTTTTCATGATTTTTCATGTTTACTGCTATTTTAAAATAAAGGTCTGAACACGCCTTATGAGTATGAAAATATTTTTGTTTTATATTGATAAATTATGGCTTCTCTGTAATATATTTTGAAAATCAGTCACCAAATATGGAAACTAGAGATTGTAAGCTTTCAAATGATATATAGTTTGTCAATATTATTTAAGGTATTTACTAAGATATTATTGTTTTAAAAATATAGTGGCAAACGTCCCACCTGTGGGACGGTGACAGTTAAGTGGTTAACTTCTTTATTTTAGTTGGAGGAACAACTTAACCATTCTTTACGTGGTTAATTGTGTATTTTCGAAACTGTGATAGGCCTTAAGTTTTTGTGGCCTGCGCCAAAGTGAACGTAATAAACAATCGGTGTCGCTGTCCCTTTAAGAGCTCAGTTAATTCTCAGCAGCAGCGCTTTGCGTGCACTGAATCTCCGGCATAACAAACACAACTCAGCAGCTCAACACTCAAACTTTCTCCAGCACTTCTCACATTACTGGAGTTAAAACGCTCCGCATCAACACAACGGGATGTCACGGAATATGTAACGCTATCTAATTAAGGTAAGGTAATTTTACATTCAAACTTATATTTGACAACATAACAAGCTGTCAGATAGCAGACAGTTTTATTCATTTCTGAAGGCTGCCCAGTATGTAGTGTGTGGAACGTTATACAGTAAGATCTTCTAAAATTTAGTGTGCGTTTATTATACAACTTCATTTAAAGCTCGTTTTTCATAGTTCACATCTCTTTGTGGTCTGAAATCATCCCAGACTTTGTAAAGAAGGTGAACGGGCTGTGAAGTAAAGGTTATTTTTTAAGGTCGTGAGTTTAACTATTAACGTTAACCAGCAGAGTGTTGACTGTTCAGATGGAATTCCATTGATTCTCATGTCAGGATCAGCAGTGCTTTCAATCCTTGTGTATTCCAGTGTAACTAAAGATTCGCTATGTAGGGTGTTGCTCACTGAGGAATCCGATACCCAGAGGCTTTACGCTCTCTGAATGGCACAGTTTACATTAAACTGAATTAGAAACACTCCGAGCTAATTTGCCAGTTCCTTACAGACACAACAACTGTGGGAGTCTCCAGGGAATTTGCAAGAATAACATGCCATTTTGACGGACTTTATGCAGGAAACATGTTCATCCCCAGCAAGTGAATGCCTAATGTTAAGATTTGAGTAACTCAACGTGCACCCCCCACTTTTTGGGATGAATCATTATTTTTAAAGTACAAGTGTGTATATGCCATAGGCCTATGTCTAACTGAACAGATTCCCAAATGCAGATTAAGTTCTCACAACATGGACGAGTGTATTAATTGTGATAAATCTTGTTGCATAATCTGACCTGTATTTCCCCCTGTGCTCTTCATGACACTTGGAGGATGGAAAATATATTCAAATAAAGAAGAGATCTGACCTTTGGAAAAATCCTAGATTTTCAGTTCATCTGATTAATTAAAACATTTTTTTAGGGTTATAATAACAGGCAATATGTGTTAGGCTGTATAGACCATTTTGCAAGATGTAAACAACACTGGTCCAGAAGCACTTCCTGTTTCAGTTTTTTTTTTAACACTACATAAAAACGTTGGGATAAAATACAACCACCAGAACATAATACAATTGAATCAAAAAGTTAAACAAACATTTAAAATAAAAAAACCATTTACAAACTGACGCAGGAAGTGTTTCTGGACCAGTGTTTTTTACATCTTGCAAAATGGTCTATAATATAATATAATATAATATAATATAATATAATATAATATAATATAATAACATTCAAAAGTTTGGGGTTATTTTTTTTTTTTAAAGATTTTTGAAAGAAGTTTCTGGTGTTTACCAATCCTAAATACAATAAAAACAGTAAAATGGTGAAATGATATTACAATTTAAGATAACAGTATTCTATTTGAATATATTTTAAAGATTAAATATATTCATACAATGTCAAAACTGAATGTTCTGCATCCAGTCTTCAGTGTCACACAATCCTTCAGAAATCATTCTAGTTTTTTGATTTGCTGCTCAAGAAACATTTCTAATTATTATCAATGGCGAAAGCAAGTGCTGCTTAATTTTTTTAATGAAAACTGTTACATTTTTTCAGAATTCTTTATAATATAATATCACAACATATTCCAGGAAGATTGTAGTGAATGTGTTTGCTTGTGTTTTGATGGACTGTATGCATACATTGCCTTCTACACTATTTGTATATTTTTTTCGTTCTCTCCATTTTTGTTGGACATTAAATGATCTGACATGACTTAAATGTGAAAGCGAAGGTTATCTAGCAGCAGTGTGGTTTCAATGCAGTTAGGGAACTGAGATCTGAATATGTGTTTGAGCAGAGGTCCAGCATATTAAAACACAAGTGTGTTCTGTCATCTCAGCTACGCGGCCTCCACCAGTTGTGAACAATGACGTATTGTGTCACACAATAGTGCTTCACTGTTATTTATACACACCCCCCAGCACACTGCATCCCAAAAGCCTCCTTGATTCCTGCGTTTCACAAATTGCTTTTGACTCTACAGCTTCCACTAATTGTTCGTTCTGGAAGCCCAGGGATGTTTGAGTAGGATATGAGAGGGAAATATGTTTTTCTCATTTGGCTCCATCATAACCCACAGAGCTAAGCAATCAATGAGTCTTGAAGCACTTTTTTTTCATTAATGAAAATAAAAAACACAACAAATGATCATGCACAATAATAAATAACGAATAAAAAAACACTCTCATGAGACTGTATTGCACTAGCCGAGGCTTTATTTGATTTATTTGTGAATGTCTTCACTTCCTGTTGAATGTATTACCTCCAAGTGGTTTGAATCTCTGGAGAATATGAATTGTAATTTTCTGCTGATAAAGATTGCTGTTCAGATAGCAACCCAAGATCATTCAGGGCTCATTCTGTCAGATAAATATTTCCCCTTCCATAAAGTTCTGGAGAACTAGTCCAGTCCTTTCCATTATAATTTGAAAGAGTGTTGTATTCCAAATAAACTCGAATAGAGTGGTTGGAATTGAAACAGCTTTAGGGTGTACTGTATGAGTTGCCGTCACAGTTGGTATTAGTAGGACTTATGCATAAATAAAAAAGGGAAGACATGCATGAACAACATACAGTAAGTAATTCAAAATGAAATGCATGTTATGCTTGAGTTGCTTGATTTATGGGAGACCTGCCAAAATGTCTGCAGACATGAAAAATCTAGGTTGTAGAAATAGCTTATGAGAGCTTAAAGGGTTAATTCACCCAAAAACTTTTAAATTATTTCATCAATGAACTCTTAAAAATACAGTATCACATAAATTATTACACTCTATTGATAAAGTGTGTATTGGTAAAATTTGAATCTTCATGCAAAGGAACAGTTGTGAAAGAAAAGTGTGTGGTAATGTTTAGTGACCACGTACGTTAGCGTAAGTCTTGTTTACTCCCTTCATTAAAAAAAAAAAAAAAAACATGCGTCATCCCTGGCTTCATTTGGTAATACAATGCTGAAAGAGGAAATGTGTATATGAGTGGCTCTTAAATTGCATAAACTCAATGTGTTTGTTGCCGTCTTTGTGACAACGAAACACCGTCTTATTCTGTTTGCAGCTTTGGTGTCTAGCATTTTGATGTCTGTAAAAAATGGTTCCAATTTCATTTATTTTGATGGTTTTGAGCTTGTCAAGATCAGCATGTCAAAGTTTTGCCTTTGTGAGGTGTTCTGCTTCATTCAAACCAGTATCTTTTCATGGAGACCAGCCTGGTGTCATTGTTTATATATTCAGAGTACGTAGACACAAACACAAAACACTTTTAGACACAAAACATACACCTTTGTATGTTTTAAATTGATGCTGAAATGTACAAATATAGATGTTTTGACAAAATCCAAAACTTAAACTTGATTCGTTTTTTTACAGGTATAAAACAATTTTACATTTTAAATATAATTGTATTGTTTTTTTTTAACCATTATATTTTAGATCCCTTAACCCTACACCCAAACCTAAACATAACCACTTTTGTAGAGAGTATAAAAAATGTAACTGGCCTGGGCTGGCAGAAAAATGTACATGACATAATTAGTAAAAGAATACTGGGATATAAATATTTTGAGCCCACTCCTTCTGTATGTAATTGATAGTACCAAAGCAGTCCTAACGACAATGTGTTGGATTCTCAAAACTCTCTTTAAGTTGTTAATCCTTCAATGCCTTATCCCGATCCACTTGAAGACACGCACAACTCATTGAAATGCATATCACCCAAAACACATTATGTCGCAATCGATGACAAAGGCCCTGTCCCTAATGGCACAGTTCAAATGCACTTACGATCTTGTGGACTTACAATGGCCACTGCATGATCGTGAAGTCCACGAGACCGTAGGGTGTCCCATTTGTCATTTTAGGTTTCAGGAGGGTGCTCTTCCCGACAGTCAAAACAGCATTAGGCCTACATCATAAAAGTGCTGACTCGTGGGAAGAGTGTGAGTCTGTTGGGTGCCATTTGGGAAGTCCAAAGCAGGCGAGGGCTGCGATATCAGATATCAGGCTGTGATATCATTGACGTAAGCTGCACGAATCTAGATAAAGAGAGAATCACGATTTTTTTTCTGACCAGACAATTAAACAAAATAACATGTAATTTTACTAGAGGTTTGACAAAATGTCAATTGCTATTGGTTTTTTTTATTATTAATTTGAATTCATTATTTAAAAAATCAGTTCGAATGACTCTCTCATGAAGACTTCACTGTTTCATTACTATATGAATCAAACCTTTTAAAAAAATCTCTTGAATGAATGATTCAATGACAGACACATTTTTAACAGTTACTTTACTGTACATAAAGGGATCAAAAACGAATCCATTATGAATTGAGCGGTTTAGTCCAAAATTTTCTGAAAAGACTCATACTTATGAATCATGATGATCAGACTGAAAGTTCTCAGATTGCAATATCTTTGACGAAAGTCTAATTGGAACAACATGAGGGTAATTCATGAAATAATTTTCATATTTTGGGTGATCTATCCCTTTAATTCCACGAATTAGATTAAATAAGCATTCGTAAATATTTATACATCTGTGAAGTTGTTCATGCATAAGTAATTTATGTTTTAGTTTGTCAATAAATATCAATGTTGTACGTTTTAGTGTTAATGCAAATTTACATAGTTTGGTTTTACCGTACATGAATGCTCGTGAGATCACGTTGAACCTGCTTATTGGTTCAGATGGCTGTGATGATCTCCTCTTTGTATCTCTTTGTACCTCCTTTTTTCCTCTAGAGTGGGAGAGGAGGAGGGTTTTGTTTGAGGGACAGCTGTATCCTGTGTATTCAGTAGTTCGGAGAAAACCCAGATCGGCCATTAAGATAAATATAGTTAGGGCAGGGCGGACAGAGCAAAGCTGGGGCACAGTTTTCCCAGCAAAATACATGTGGATTGTTGTTTAGATGGTGGCCATCTTGCTTTGTTTACTGGCTCAGTCAAGATGTAGAGGGTGATTTGGAAGGAAGATGAGGAAGATGTTCCTGGAATGAAATGGTTATGGTGTCCTGCTGGTTGCCTTACCATTTCTAGGTCTTCATCTACGAGAACAGGCCTGCCCGAGAGGTCTCAATCTTGTCTGCAAGCGACCCTTCCCCCGGCATCCTCAGGTCACAGCATGGAGGGAATGTGGTCATTAGACAAACACCAACCCGTTTATAGTGCGTCATTCCTCTGCGTCCATGACAGAGTTTTCTTAAAAGGCTGAAGGGTGCTTTGGATGGTTACTTTCTGGCTTAAGTCAAAAATAATATATTTGACTGCTCCTGAATCTTCAAAGCCTATTTAAATTTTTTTTAGACCATTTAAAAGTCTATTAGGCAAAAATAAAGTCTAAAAGTAATGGAAGTCTAGTTCCTCTGTACCCGTAAATCAAAAAGTAACGCCATACCTTTCCTCAACAAGCATGTTTTGAGGTATCATTCATGTTTGTCTGAATTCTGTCATCATTTACTCATCCTCATGTTGTTCCAAAATTGTTCCAAAACCAAAGAGTTTCTTTGTTCGGTTGAACACAAAAGAAGATATTTAAACAAATGTTGGTAACCTAACCAGACAGTTTCAAGCATTTGCCCCCAAATTGCCGCTAATTGTTGCACAGGCATTCATATGTAATTTAAAAGCAAATTGAGAGCGGGGGAAAAACTCCAATGTCCCAAACCCCCTCTGTGATACCTGTATTACCGGTGTAGTCACACCCGATTACCCGGTGGGAAAATTTCACCTTCACATCCCTAAAATTCATACAGGTTTGGAACAACTTGAGGGTGAGTAAGTGATGACTGAATTTTCATTTTTGGGGGAACTATCCCTTTAAAATGAGTAGGCTAAGCAATAATATTAGTTAAACCAATAATAAACAGATGGAAGTTTTCTGTGCTGTCTGTTGAGTAATAAATCTGCTGTCTTATGCAGTGCAATGTGTGCTAAGTGTTAAGATACAAATTGTGTTTTAACCTTTCATGGCTTTATTTTCCCTTGCAAAATAGTCCCTGTTTTAACCACACAACTGTTGTACATGCGGTTGCAAGCTAGATCGAGCACTGGGAAACCGCGCACATCAAGCCGATAAAATGTGACGTAATGTATGTTTGTGTGGTTTCACTCAAAACCATGTGTGAGAAGTACAGCTATTTTGTGTAGGGGTTGAGAAATGCTGCTGCAAAATGAGTAGGTGTTTGTTGCATTTATAGTCAATTGGTATTAATTTTGAACCATGTGCACTGCATTAAGTGCAGCCAATCCAAAAGGAAATAGTGCAAGCTTGGTTTTCAAGTTGGTTCTCTGTATGCTACTGTTCAAAAGTTTGGGATCTGTGAGTTTTTTTCAAATATGTTTGAAAGAAGTCTCTTAACTCGCATTTATTTATATCATAAATGCAGTATTAATTAGAATTACTATTACAATATATATGAACCGTTTTCTATTTTAATATATTTTAAAATGTAATTTATTCCTGTGATGGCAAAGCTAAATCTTCAGCATCATTATAGTCTTTAGTGTCACATGTTCCTTCAAAAATATTTCTAATATGCTACTTTGATGTTCAATAAACATTTATTTTTATTATCAATGTTAAAAACGGTTGCTTATTTTTGTTTTGTGGAAACAGCGATATATTTTTATTCAGGAACTCTTTTGTAACAAATCTTTAATCTAACTGTTGATCAATCGAATGCATTCTTGCTGATTCAAATAAATCTTACTGATCACTTTTGAATGGTAATGCAGTTAAAATGGCGCATGACAGTCACTTTCATGACACTCAACAATATGTCTTTTTTGGCTCCACACAAGAATCACAAGAATCATCATAATTCAGTATGCAAATGCAAGAGTGCAACTCAATAGGCAAATATCACTGATCTAAGTATAAATTTGAACATTTACAAGAACAAAAACAGACAGCATACTTAGGACTGAAGTTATCTATAGGACAAATTTGAGTGAAGCTGAAATTGAATTAATTGCAGATGTTTTGTCACTGGTTGGCTTCATTTTGCTGAAGGGAGTTTTTCAGCATCGCTGCTAGAGGAAAAAGAAAACACCCAGACCCATTTCTCTCCTTTCCTCGGGTCACACTTTATCAGTCCTCCTCACAAGCTTCCTGCCTCCCCCCTCACCGTGGGATCCGGTGAATCAGAGTGCCCGAGCCAAAGGTTAGCATCCAGAGTCCAGACAAAGGAAGACGAGGATATGATTCATCAACCTTTTTTAACAGCCTTCTAACGTCTGCTTTTCTACTCGGACTCAGTGTTGTTGAGTGAAACAGACCCTGTTGACATTATCAAGGCTTTTTAACACATTTCGGACTTTTATTGTGTTTTATAATTGCGGTGGAGTGATTGATTCATCTCTGCCACAAATAGAAAGTGTACATGCTCAAAAGTACCTCCTAGATGTCCTTGAAAGAAAACAGTGGGAATCCTTTGTGGATTTCTTACACCCTGTGATAAGTTTATCCAATCATCACAGCCACCCATCAGGCACCGCCCCTTTTTCAAGGTCACAAAATGTAGCAGCTCTCTGTCCCCGAGTTTGGCCGTATGCCACTTGTAGCCTTGAGATTTCTCATAGGCCACTGCTCTCAAGTGTTATCTCTCCATAGGACACAGTCAGAAATGTTTACAGAAAGCGCTCTCTCAGTCTCACTCCCGAAGTTATGCCATCCCTGCTGAACAAGCTTTGCCCCACCCATGTGGATTTTCTCCCAGGCCCACCCTGGTGGAGTCTGCTTTCTCGACTGTTGCTAGTTCTCACAATTTTCAACAGCTTTCCCTCAATGAATGGAGGCTTCTTAAAATAGTCCTTAGAAATATGACTGCATTGTTGTTCCTTGCATATGCTCTCTGTTACAGCTTATCCTGATTTTCCCATGTGTTTCGACTATGAATGCTGGTTTTCAAATAATTGTACAAGGATTTGTTTTTATTCATTTACTGACTATTTTGTTCCAACGCAGTGCAGTCTATAAGCGGGGTCATGTCCTCATCTGGAAATGTCTGGGTGATTCACTCTCAGCCTGCTGAAAAAGGCTTTGTCATAAAAGACCTTTTAATATGTTTAGGTTGACGGGACCAAAATTGAGGAAAAGACTACAAATAAAGAGGAGAAAACAAGAGATCATGGGCAACAATATGTATCGTGGATAGTGAGAATCTGTATTGTGTATAGTTCACCCTAAATATTTTTTTTTGAGAAATTTTTTAAAGTATGTATGCAAGAAATGTATTTCAATTAATCATACATTTTCCCTGATATGTCACTAGACATTAAGAAATATTCAAATGAAATGAATACGTGTTCATTTCAAATACTTATATCACTGACAACAGTAGGCCGGCCAGGATATTGTCATTTAAAAAGTGAAGTCGCAGCCCTTGACTGATGTTGATGTTGTCAAGTTGATGTCAAGATGCGTCACCCTCCACCGATCTATCAATCATGGACTAATTTAAAAGTGATTGCAGTACCAGTTTTGGCCACAATCTTGCATACAGCTCCTTTAAGTTTTAGTGTCAGTACATTAAACTACTATATATAATAATGCAGTGGGGTAATATTTTTGGGTCCTGATAATAGAGGGAATGCATTGACGGCACTTTCCCTCAGCCTGACTGAGTGGCAAAAGATCTGCTGCGTGACTGGATTTAATAGGAGAAACTGCGAAAATGCGACTAAAACAAACGATTTTATCAATTTAAACTAGGTTCAAGGTTCAAGGTTCAATTTATTTATAAAGCACATTATAATACAACATGAGTTGACCAAAGTGCTGTACATACGAAAGAATAAAACTGTACATAACATGCTGTACAGAAAATAGAAAGTGTAAAAAAAAAAAAAAAAAAAATGAAAATAAAATGAAAATAAAAATTAAAAAAAATCAGTGAATCACAGTTAAATTCTACGCCTTTCTATGGACATCACAACCTCTCAATAAAAAACAATTTCACCAATACGTACTCATCGACCTATTTCATCAACGTACTCATGGGCAGTCGAACGCTAATGCAAAAAAGTACGTTTTTAGGTGACCTTTAATCTTTAATGAACTAAATGTTGGACTCAATATAGTGTTCCTTACAACTTACTAAAATATCCAGTGATCCATGGATATTGACATGCAGCCAGGAATCGTGTTGCCTGACATTTATGTTTGCCTGATTTTGACTGGGAACATAAAAAACCATACAGACCTAAACATAAAGCAAATTTGCCTGTGAACTGCAAATCCACCTTTCGCAGACATGAGTCCAGTTGTTTCTGTGAATTGCAGCGATCCATTTGCTCCTCTTTCTAAAGAAGTCTGTAAAAATATACCTCAGGGTTTTTTGTCAAATCTAGTTGTACTGTCAGTCGCAAAGCTCTTTCCCACTTTATATGTGTTGTGTTTGTTTTTCGCGGCATTCACACTGAAAACATATACAGCCGGTCAGTCGTTTTGCTACTCACTGTGAGTAACTGCAGGCACTCCGGTCATGCGCACACCTTCTATACCAAATGTCTTAACAGCAAATAATACCAGTTAAAAATAGCCTACATTATTTTAAATATAGCCAGTGAAATAGTGCAAGCATATTCATCTAAAATAATTCAGTGTTTTCACAATAATATTGTACTGTGAGTTCAGTATCGTGAGATATGTATCGAATCTTGACATGAGGGTTTCGTTACACCCCTATAATTTAATCCTCCAAGAATTTGATCTACCTTCCATTAACCATTAACCTATTTTCTTTGCTTGTTTTCTCAGATGAAGGACTGGTGTCGTCTGCTGCTCTTGGCTGGAATTGCTGCTGTTTTTCATGCAGCCTAAAGAGCACCCATGCACACTATGGCAACTATCGGTCCATGCTCCGATGCAGAGGACCTGTTGGCTTCCATCCACCTCGAGAGGTATCTTGACCATTTCCGTCAGGCAGGATTTCTCCTCGCCCGAGACTTCTGTCATGTGGACAATGTCGCTCTGAACAGGGTGGGAGTCACTGCCACCGGCCACAGGAAGCGTATCCTCAAACTGGTCGAGCACATTCAGCTGATCTGTCAACATCAAAGGAAAGAGCTCTTGCTAGATCGCTGTAATTCAGAATCCGCTATTCACGAGGTGACCCCTGTCAATGTGGAGCCTCTTTCTCCTACAAAACCTCCTGGCGCCTCTTTAGAAAGCTTACGTAACAGCTCTGCCCCGAATCTTTGTGCACAAGTGAGGCGCTCATTCTCCGAGCGTAGCACCAGTGTTGTAAAGCCGGTACCAAAACCAAGAACTGTCTTCCACAAACTAAGAGCAGATAAATTTTCTTTACCAACACAACATGAAGCGCAACCCCGCCGAAAGTCATCTCAGGACCCGATGGTAATAGTTGCAGAAGATTCGTCCTCTACTCCGTCCAGTACAGACATTGTTGAAACATTTTCTGAATCAAAAAACGTTCATTGTGAACCAGGTTTGAGTAATACCACTCCAACCCCAGAGACTGGCGGAGTATTACCTCCAGTGCCCCCTAGGTTCAATCGAGGAATTCCCCCATCCGCATTCAGGAAAATGTCGGACCAGGAGCATCTCAGCACCCCACCTCTCTGCACCCCACCTGACTCCCCCTCTAGTTATCAGTGCTCTCCCTTCACCAACACACCTGGTTCACCTCCAAGTCCTCCCTGCTCAGGGCTAGAGATGGTCTCTAATGAAATCTACTGTGGCACTTTACCAGGCACTCCACGTGTATTTTGGAGTCGCTCTTTACCCGTTCCCCCTCCGCGCCAGGAGGTCAGTCCGTCCACTGAAAATAAAAGGTAAACTGTTAAGTCTTAATTGAAATGACATTAGGGGCTTTCGCACCAATGGAACCTTTTCATAGTTCCTAGAACTATTGGCGGAAGTACCTTGATTTTGGCGTGTTCGCACTGCAAGAACTAGGAATGATTTTAGTTCTAGGAACTCCTTTTGGAGGAACTAATTTAGCTCCTACTTTAGAGTATGGTTTAAACCAGCACTATAGGAACTACCAGTGACTAAAGCCAGACCGATATATCGGCCGGCCGATATTAGGCATTTTCCAAATTATCGGTATCGCAGTTATAATGGCCGATAAATGAATATTTCAAAAATAAAATAAAAACGGACAAAACACGCTTCAATCATCTCTCCTTGGCCTGTTATATTGAAAATGTATGTTTTACAATTTGCAGTATGATGTTATCTATTGCTAAATTATGGCTCATCATAGACTAGCTAACCACAAAGCTAGCTAATGCCACTATCATCAGTGGAAGACCGCTAACGTTAACATTAATGAGCTTGGAAACCACAATGAACTTTTTCTGCCTAAATAAAGTAATGATTACTGTATTTATAACTAGCATATCTCTAGTTACAATCAAGTTATACTTGCGAGGAGTGGACATTTAGACATAGAGAAAAAGTATCAAACGTATCTTGTGCAGAAAAGTTAGTTTTTCTTTTACACGTGTGTGTGAAATCCAATAATATTTATTAAAAAAAATATCGGCCGATATATCGGAATTTCGGATTTTAAAACCCAAAAATATTTGTATCGGTATCGGCCTTCAAAATCCTTTATCGGTCGGCCTCTACCAGTGACATTAGTGTACGCTTGGCCAGATGCATGCCAAACAACACCCGCCACCCGTCATTGTTAATGCACAGATTATAGCCTATATATTTACTCCACAAACTAACTCTACGAACATTGAAAACCGTGATAGATGGGCCTTTTTAACCTTTTACGCCAAGGAAAAAATCCAATGCAACTTTGAGGAGACCAAGCCAAACATGATTCTGCTCTGCTAGCAACACTAGCAGAAGTGAACTAGGAAAATGTTCCTAAGGAAACTGTTAGTTCTCTGGGATCCACCCTGGTGGATAGTTACTAAAACTAAGTTCCTAAATCTACCTGGTGCGAAGGCCCCATTGTTTTTGCTGGACATACCAGCATGCCATACCATTTAATGTTGATCCTTATGACTATCCCTCCACAGTTAACTAACTTTCTCCTCCAATAGCACTTTAGAGAAGTCCAACTCAACTGAAACACCTAAAAGAACATCCGGTAGGTTTATTAACACACAAAGTTTTATGATTTACTCCCCTAAAATTTGTTTCTAACATGTATTACTTTCTTACATATCTTTTTTTTTCTGAACATTAATATACATGCATACATACATGCATAAATTCTACCATTCAAAATTTGGGGTTGGTAAGATTATTATTTATTTATTTATTTTTTTTGGAAAGAAATTAATTCAGCAAGGACACATTAAATCATTAGTGAAAAAGTGTCATTTATAATGTTATAAAACATTTCTATTTCAAATAAATGCTGTTTATTTGAACTTTATATTCATCGAAGAATGGATATTTATTTTAATATTAATGTTTTTATCTTATCCTACAATTTTATTTTTGTTTTTTTCAACTGGCACAGCATCTGCTGAGTACGAAGATGAAATGATCAACCCGTACTGTGAAACTGTCTTCCACAGCAAGCGACAATATCAACATTCAAAGGTGAGAGACTTGAAGTAAGCCAACTTTATTTTAGAGTGAATTTTAACTTCGTGTACTCAAATGGGTGTGTTTTATTTATGGTTGAATATGTTTAGGTTGACGGGACCAAAATTGAGGAAAAGACTACAAATAAAGAGGATAAAACAAGAGATCATGGGTAAGTCCAGTTATTTCAATTAAAGTTTAAATTGTATGTGTCCTCAAAAGTCAGGATAATGTTTGGTATCCCCCACAGTGTTATCCAGCTAATAATTCTAGTTTGTGTTCATCTAAAGAAAGTCATATACATCTGGGATGGCATGAAAGTGAGTAAATGATGAGAGGGTTGAGTATCCCTTTAAGTCATGTAGATGCCTTAGTAAGCATGATTTAGTGAAGTGATCTCCGTAATGTGGTTAAAGCTATCCCACTTTAACAGAGCAGTTTAGCTGAATTTCTCAGCTGCTCTTGTCGATAAAAATAAAAATGGGGAAGGATGCTGTCAAGATGTCTATGGCTCATGCTATACTCCAAATCTTCTAAATATAATATGATAGCTATGTTTGATGAACAAACTATAAAAAAATAATAATAGTCATAGAAATTGTTTTTTGAAAATGTATCTTGAACTAAGTTTATTTTTAATATATAATATATAAAAATAACTATTTATGTTATGTTAAAGGGATAGTTCACGCAAAAATGAAAATTCTATCATCGTTTACTCACCCTCGTGTTGTTCCAATGTCTATGTGTTTATTTGTTAACACGAAGGAAGATATTTGGAAGAATGTTTTAATCAAACAGATCTCAATCCCCATTGACTACCATAGTATGTATTTTTTCCTACTATGGTAGTCAATGGGGATTGAGATCTGTTTGATTAAAACATTCTTCCAAATATCTTCCGTTGTGTTCAGCAGAACAAATAAACACATAGAGGTTTGGAACAACTTGAGGGTGAGTAAATGATGAAAGAATTTTCATTTTTGGGTGAACTATCCCTTTAATTATCTTATATTATAGTATATATACATACTCACCTAAAGGATTATTAGGAACACCTTACTAAAACTGTGTTTGACCCCCTTTCACCTTCAGAACTGCCTTAATTCTACGTGGCATTGAGTCAACAAGGTGCTGAAAGCATTCTTTTGAAATGTTGGCCCATACTGATAGGATAGCATCTTGCAGTTGATGGAGATTTGTGGGATGCACATCCACGGCACATCCACCACATTTCAAATATGCTCTATTGAGGAAAAAACTACCAGATGTTGTTAGGTGTTTTAATAGTAAATAGTGAATCAATAATAATTATTAATAAAAAGTAATACATGATAGATAAATACATAATAAACAATAACTAAATAAAGGATAAAGCTTTTTTTAAGGATGGCTTTTACATATATTTTAAACCTCCTCCTCCTCCTCCTCCCACAGGCAGAACCATCATGCGTGGCTCAAGCGCCTTGATTCTCCAGGTTACTGCACTGTGGGTGAACCCACACCGGGCTCCCACTCGTTCTCCCTCCCTCATAACCTCTGCTCCAATGAAACAGACGAGGACCACATCATCTCTCCCTACGCCAGCTTCACCTCGCTGTCCGAGCGGATGGCACCTATCCTCAGCGGCTGGCTGGACAAGCTCTCTCCTCAAGGGTACGCCCCATCGGGGCTGCTACTCTCCTCTCATCTCTGCGTCTCCTGCACGCTCCTCAATGGCTGTTTCTGCTCCCTGTCTGTCCTCTCTGGCCGGTTTGTCATCACTTCACGTGTTGTGTCTGCTGCTGTTTGTTCCTGTCCTCTGCTTGACATCTTCCAGTGTCTAGATTCAGTTCCTGCTTAAATAATTTCAGAAATCCGACCTTTGTAATGTAGTGTTTTTTTTTCTTCTCTGACATCACATTTGTTCCTCTGTTATAGAAACTATGTGTTCCAGAAACGCTATGTGAAGTTTGATGGGAAAAACTTGATGTACTATGGTAGTGAAAAGGTATGATTGCATGTGATCAATCTCAATGCCATCATTCCATTGTATTATTAAAGCTACACTGTGTAACTCTTTTAGTTTATTCTTTCAAAAATATATGTGCTCAAGCTCATTAAGGTAGATTTACTTCTTTCAAGTAATAAAGTATTCTCGTGAGTGTATAATATGCCATTGAAAATACATACGGGGAAGGGGTTCTAATGTCGGTCGCCATGTTGACCCTCCATTTTGAAAGTACATTTGCCAAAGAGGGACATACCTGTTAATTCAAGCTTCGCCTTTCGCGTTTATGTTTGATTTAACACTCTTGGACAAGGTCGAACTGGAAGCCATGTTAATCTTGAACTACATTGGCCACCGTAGGAGTTAAAACGAAATTGGAATTGAGAGGAACAGAAACTAATATTCACTAGATGGTCATATACCTTTTCACCCCTAGATGGGGGTAAAAATCACACAGTGTAGCTTTAAAGGGATCATATCATACATTTATCATTCAGTGTTTTTTCTACTTTTAATGTCAAGGTTTTTACACCAGAGCAGTCATAATATCATCTACCGTTTAAAAGTACTACATGCGCACCAAGGTTGCATTTATTTGATCGAAAAGGCGGTAAAAATATTTGAAATAGAAATATTTTGTGCCATTAAAATGTCTTTCCTCTCACTTTTGATCAATTGAATGCCTTGAATACTTCCAAAATTATTAATTTCTTAAACATCTGACCCCAAACTGTGAACAGTAGTGTAGTTTTTCCACCCTCCCTCTGAATTGCTTTGAAGTAAACCCAGTTTGTGTATGCGTGTATTGCAGGTTTAATGTTACATATAGTTTTTAACTGCTTGCTCCCCGACCTAAGCATTGAATAGTGTGTTAAACAGCTGAACAACACTGAATGGAAGTTGTTGATGTGTAAAGGCCCTTTTATACCAAACGTGGGACAGGAAAGCTGAATGAATTGATGACGAATGGTCTATTTACACCAAGAGTGAAAACTATATTCATTTTGCTGAATGAAAAGCAAATTGCCAGAACAATAGTTGGTGGTGATTGACAATCAACTTCACCTGTTGAACATTTTACCTCAGCTGGTCTGGGAAAAGTTGTTACACTTTGTAATTATTTAAGGTTTTCAAATTAGTTAAGTTTCAATAAATCATTTTTGTGTTCCCACTGTTACAGTACAGCATGGTTTCATAGTAGAATTAACTGATTCATCATGATCTATGACCCCTTTAAGCACTTCACGCTGCCTGAAGATCTTCAGAATATATAAACCATTCCTAAATTCAATTGTGCTTTTCTGCAGATGTCACATATGTTGATACACTGTTATTCTTAACACAACTGGTCTTTTTTTCCCAGGATGCTTATCCCAAAGGTGTGATTCCCTTAGCTGCCATACAGATGGCCCGCGTTGCCAAAGACAATAAATTTGAGATTGTGACAAGTCACAGGACATTTGTGTTCCGAGCTGATAATGATGGTAAGCGCAGCATTTTTCTACATTTGCATTCGCAAAATAAACATAATGTATATGTATAATGTATATTCTCTAAAAACAAGTCTTATTGTCTAAAAGGACATTTAGATATTTTTCTTTGAAATTATATATATATATATATATATATATATATATATATATATATATAACATTTGAAATAAAATCAATTTTGATCTGTTAATTATGTCACACGCTTTTAATGATGATGAATTCAAGCTATTCAGTTAATTTATTTTCTTGAAATTAAAACCATGACCTTGCTGTTGCTCTAACAGAAATGCTAATTTAATAACAATAAAGTATTATTGTAATCTTTTTGGTCACACTTTATATTTGGTGTCCATATGCACTTATTTTGTTCATATTTTATTGCAAAAACACTTTTACAGCTATTGAGGTGGGATACGGGTAAAGTTAGGGACATGTTTGCTGGTTTAAGGGAAGACGCAATAGTGTAATTATAGATTTAATTACAGAAATTAACTACAGCTGTAATTACATGCTGGTATTAAAAAATATATATATTAAATACATGTATACCCACAATAGGTGCATTGTATCAAATGATTAATTTAAATGTTATTACATAGTTGTTAAATACGTGTTTAAAGTGGGACCATCTTTTTTCATGGCTAATTATTTAGAATTGGAATGGGTCTTTTAAAAAGTGTTTTACTGCTTATTTAAAATTGAACCGTGGCAAAAGAAACTGTATGATCATTCTTTATGCCGTCCTGTAGTCCAGAGGAGCAAATGGTGCAGCATATTGCAGGAGCGGGTCAAAGAACAGCTGGTTTTTGGCCGTCCACGTTTTGGCCCCGGCAGTCATTGCCAAAAGTGTGGCTTCCTGGAGCTTAAAGGAACCAAGTCAAAGATCTATGCAGCGATTATAATGGAGCAGATCTGGTTGTACAAGAGTGAGCAGGTAATTAGTTAATCATGTTACAGTTAATTGTGTTATAGCTATGCTACTCTGAATTTAGTACCAGTGATTTGCTTTACCTCTTTCTTCACTCAATGTGATTCAGTTTGAGTGTTTTAAAAGTATTCTGAACTAAAGCATGTGTACAATGCATTCAAAAGTAGCTTTAAATTATTTGCATCATGGAGGCTTGATTGCTAATTATTAAATGACAGCTTACCCTTTGTGATATGTGTTTTGCAGTGCTTTAAAAATGGGATTGGAATTACTGTAATTGAGGCGAGAGGTGCTACAATTCGTGATGGGAAGGGCAAGAGCTTTGATCTCATTACTCCTTATAAAACCTTCAGGTAAACAGTTCAAGTCACGCTATGCTTATGTTAAGCTTGTATATGTTTACTCCTATGTAATTTCCAGCACTGCAAAAACATTGTTTAATCAGTGTTTTTTTCTTGTTTTATTACCCCTTAGTTTAAAAGAAGAAAAATCAACTAGCCAACAGGGTTCGCAAAATAAACTTAATGTATATTCTCTAAAAACAAGTCTTATTATCATGCACAGCTTTGATTCTCTAAAAGGACATTTAGATATTTTTACTGGAAAACAAGACAAATATTTAAGAAAAATAAAGATTATTAAATAAAGATTATTATGTAATATACGAATATATATATACTGTATAAATAACTTTATTTTATAAAATAAAGTTATTTATACAGTGTATGTGTATATATATATATATATATATATATATATATATATATATATATATATAAAATAAAGTTATTTATACAGTATATATATAGCAGTGAAGTCATTCAGGATCTTTTCTCACTTAGTAACTATGCCGGACTAGAGACAATTAATAGGATCCATGATGGCAGAGCATTAAGAGGGTTTTGTGCACCTTTACAGCTTTACGGCAGAGTCGGAGCGAGAGAAGAGGGACTGGATGGAGGCGCTGCAGGAGTCCATAGCAGAAACACTATCTGATTATGAGGTGGCGGAGAAGATCTGGTCCAACAGGTCCAACAAGATCTGCGCAGACTGCAAAGCCATCAATCCAGACTGGGCATCCATTAATCTCTGTGTGGTCATCTGCAAGAATTGCGCAGGTGTGTGTGTGCCTGATGTGGTGGGGTACAGATTGAGTGTATTATCAGATCGATGGTGTTTATAATTAAAATTTCACAGTTAGTTAGGCTAGAAAATCCATAAAATAGTTGGTGTGAGATATTTAGCATTTTACAAATAGTGACTATCCGGCATGGGTGACGGCAGGGCAGTGTGTATTGGTTGATACAGATGGTATTAAGAGTTTATAAGCTCATTTGAGAGTTCGTATAAGGTCCTCTGTGCTGTAAACTGCAGATAAATGTGGCTCAGAGGCACCATATCGGGAAGTTTTTAATGGGACAAACAGAATGAATGGTCCGTGGAGAGTGATGTGGTGCCTCTTTTGTTCTGTCTGCCTGCAGGTCAGCATCGAAGTCTTGGCACAATGGTGTCGAAAGTGCAAAGTCTGAAACTGGACACCAGTGTGTGGAGCAATGAGATCGTTCAGGTATGGGTTGCCATGAGGGGTTTTTTTTCTTCCGTGAAATGATCCTGATATTCCAGTTGATCCCCCATTATTTTACTACACTGTCTTTTACAAATAAGGCCTAGATGAACTATTATTCTTATATGTTCTAGCTCTTCATAATGCTTGGCAACGATAGAGCGAATGAATTCTGGGCAGCCAGACTTCCTGTGACCGAGGAGCTGGACTGTGATGCCTCCCCAGAACAGCGGAGAGAGTTTATCACCCACAAATACAAAGAAGGAAGATATCTCCACCCTCATCCCAGTTTCAGCACCCAAGAGGAACTTCTTAAGGTAAAGGATAAACCCTTTGCAATTACAGGGGACGGATTATGCAACAACAACAAAAAAAAAAAATAATAAATAAAAAATGAGATAAGATGAGCATGAGATATCAATATCTATTTAACAACTTTGAGTTATTGCTCATTTCACATTTAAAGAGGTTAACCAATCATAAGTTACAGAGATTATTTATACATAGAAGTCTTTAAAAGTAGTACAGAACCGAATTAAAAAAAAAAGCCCCATACAGTTTAAGGAGCCCCTTAAAGAGACCTTTGCAAAAATAAAATATCTACAAACTTTTGTGTGCGCACAAGAAACTTTTGCATGCTCACGATAAAACATCCGCATGCTCACGAGAATCTATTGAAGAAATATTTCATGAATGCACTGGATTTTTTTGCATGCTCGCGCGTTACAACAATTTCCATTTTACGTCCACTATAACCTATTTCCTTTGTGCATCCCTCCCAGTTTACTATGTAGAAAATGAATGCGCATGAATGATTAAATATCTATTTGCTTAAAATGTTTACATTTATTCATTTAGCTGATGCTTTTATCCAAAGCGACTTATATGTCAGAGGTTGCACGCCTCTGGGCAACTAGGGGTTAAGTGTCTTGCTCAGGGACACATTGGTGTCTCGCAGTGGATTCGAACCAGAGTCTCTCACACCAAAGGCATGTGTCTTATCCACTGGGCCATCACCACCTAACAAATGTGTTTTTTGTTAGAGCAGTATTTCACTAATATCACATATATTCTCTAATATATGTCTGTGTGCATTGTTCTATACGTCATGTTCAAGAGTCCATAAAAAAGACTGGTACAAAAAAAGTGATCAATTTGCTTTTGTTGGGACAGTATGTCATATTTCAAGGCCTTATGTCCGCTTTAACGAATTTAACTCTGTCATTAAACTAGGTTTAATGGTTCATAAAAAAAAAGTTGGTAGTGATAAATTTGGATTTTGTTTGAGCAGTATTTATATTGTCCCATATAAAACTTTTTACTGTACCAATACATTTTAATGGCCAATTAATGTACTAAAATTGTGTATTTCACAAGATTGAAACACCCTTTATTAAATCTCTTTGTTGGATTTAAAGCATCCTTACGTTGACGGCGAAATGCTGATTTTCTTCATTCAATTCTAACAACGCTTATTGCGAGCATAGCCATAGACAAAAAGGACTATAAAGCGGTGTGTTATATATCTTTATCAATTCATACGCATCTATCCTCTCATTTACTTCATAGTAAAATGGCAGTGATGCACAAAGGAAATAGGTTTTACTTTTAGTAGCTTATACATAAACTGGAAACTGTAAATTCCTCTGCTCATGAAATATTTTCTCGTTTGCTCGCAAAAAAGTTGCGAAAGTATGATATTTATTTATTTATGGGGGCTCTCTACTACTACTACTAATACTTCTTATACTTCTAATAATAATGATATATAACTAATAATTATTATTATGTGAAATTAATCTTTTAATAATGTCATGAGCATTTCTATAGTAAATATACATTGTTCTCAATAATGCTTAGAAATCATGAATGATAGGAAAGGCCATGGAAAAGTCAATTGTTCAAAACTGTGGAAATCATATATCAAAGCTAAGAGTCAACAGTGTCTGAAGCCTTTGTGTAAACCGTATGCAGATGTTCATACAGGTCTTTTCCACAGATAACAAGTGAGCGAATGTATTAAGTGTCATATAACTTCAACACCTTTTCACAATAAATGCGTTTCCCCTTCCTCTTCTATAATAAACCCTTGATTTTGAAATACACGGAATACTTCCTTATGTGAGAGCTGCTGTGAACTATAGCAGTGGCCATTTCTCTGTGTAATAGCTTTGCTTCAAAAGAAAACTTTTATATCAGTCCCCACTGGGGCAGTGAGGACATCCTGTCTTAATATAGCCTGAGCCATCTAAGTATTTTGCCCGCGGTCAAGCCAAGATTAGTGTGTATTATTCTTTCTCAGGACTTTACCAAGGCCATCTTTTGTGTGTTTGGGCTACCTATAAGTGATGCATGTGCTGTGAATTGTAAATAATTAAGAAAGCTAATAAAAGGACTGCAATGAATAGATGGATTTTTGGAAGAAGCTTTGAATGTCCCTTGGCTGAATGTGCTATTAGCAGTGCATTTGTTTAAGTGTGTGTGTGCGCGTATGTGGTCTGCCTGCAGGCGCTGTGCACCGCCGTGACCGAGCAGAACCTCCTGAAGACAGTCACTCAGATTTTTGCGGAAGCTGAGGCCGTTCGACTCGCTGACACTAATGGAAACGTTAAGCGTCTGTCCCCACATTACTCATACACACAGTCTGCAGGTATGATAGAGTCCTTTCCAGTTCTTCACTACTGACTTATTTCTTAAAGGGCAAGTTTGTAATTGAATTGGTGCCAAACAGAACTCAAAAAGTAATCTAAATCCCAACGAAAACAACGACAAAATCCAGATAATTCTCTCTTCATGTTGCCAATGCTTTTATATTTATGTTTCTCTGTATTTTAGAAATTCTTGTAATTTTGGTCCTAGCATTTGTTGATAGCTAATTTATGATTCTTTTTTATATACTGTATATAGTCTATTGTATTTGGACACACTAATCAATTTCCTGCTAAACGGATTATTACATGTTATCCTGCCACAAACTCAAGGCATTGGTTGAGCCATAAGCGAACACGTCAGACCACTCAGTTTTGAAACCTATGAAAAGTTGACTTATATTTACTATATAAAATGACATACTTCACTTTTAATGCATGAAAAATGTGTGAAATGCAAGAAGTGTGAAGTATCAAAGTGTAATTTTCTGCATTTAGATTCCTGTGTGTATGATGAGATCATGCAGCCTATCCTGTACTCCGGATACCTCTACAAGTCAGGCTCCTTGAACAAAGGGACATTATCCCGCAGAACCAGAGACGGTAGGCGACTGTGTAACAAAAACAAGCCTTGGCAGAGATTTAGGAGCCGAATATACCTCTGCAGTATAAGTAAAGCTGTTCAGTACATCAAAATGTGCAGAAATGTAAATTCTCTGTGTATTGTTAAGGTGCACAAAATAATTAAAAATCATTACAAAAGTTATGATACATTAAGAAATTAATACTTAAAATCAGCAAAGATGCATGAAATTGATCATTTTTATTATATTATAAAATATTTCTACATATAAATGCACTTTCTATTCATTAAAGAATCCATAAAAATATTTTCACAAAATAATTAAGTAACACAAGTTAGACATTTTTCTTCATGTGACTGAAGACTGGAGTAATGATGCTGAAAATTCAGCTTTGCAATCACAGGAATACATTACATTTTAAAATATATTCGAATATAAAAGTTATTTTCAACTGTACTAATATTTCACAATATTAATGTTTTCACTGTATATTTGAGCCTTTGTGAAGATTTTAAAATGATACTAAAATGGTAGTGCAAAGTGGCTTCATGATAACCACCTGTTCACTGATTCAAAACAACAGTGCTCTTGAAATTTAGACTGACATCTAATAAGAAAAATATTTTTTTTTTATATTTAATATATAAACTGTACTTTTACTTTATATATAAAATGTATATTTAATATTTATTTATATATATATAATATTTATATGTATTAATAAAGTGGCTTCATGATGACCACCTGTTCACTGATTCAAAACAACAGTGCTCTTGAAATTTAGACTGACATCTAATAAGAAAAATAAATTTTTTATATTTAATATATAAACTGTTCTTTTACTTTATATATAAAATGTATTTATTTAATTTAATATATATTATAATATTTATTTAATATTTATTTATATATATTTATATATATTAATATATTAATATGTATATATATTATTAATAATATTTATATATATATATATATATATATATATATTAATAGACATTTATTTATATTTAATATATAAACTGCACTTTTACTTAATAAAATGTATCTTTAATTGCTACCGGTGTACATTCAGAATGTTATATTCAGTTCTTTGCAGATTTGCGTTTTTAATTACATTTTTGGTTTTATTTTTTAGCAGATTTTCAAAAGTACTGGTGTTCGGTGGAGAAGTCTATTCTCTTCTACGAGTCTGACAGATGTCATGAGCCCAGTATGAAGATCAATGTGAAAGACATCATCTGTTTAGGAGTTAACAGGCCAGATTCTAGCAACAACAGCGGCTTTATTGATAAGTGGGTGTCACTGCATAACAGAACGTCCTTCAGGACACTTTCAGATTTAGAAATGGTCATCATAACATTTCTTTTTGTTCCTTTCAGATTTCGATACACTTTTGAACTTTACTTAACATCTGATAAACTGATTCAGTTTGGATTGGAGACTCAAGAGGCGTTGCATAGTTGGGCGAAAGCAATAGGGAAGGTAAATATTAATCGGTCGCAAGATCTATCTTGTCACATCATTGCATTAGATCTCACCTCAGTTTTTATCTCTGACAGGCCACCACACCTCTCAGCTGTCACTGCCTGCTGGCGCGAGAGTTCGAGAGAGTGGGCGTTCTGCGCTACAAGGCCATGCTAGACCCGCAGTGGAAAGAAGGCTTTTTTGTTCTGCAGAAGTCCAACCTGTTCATATGCCCTGGAAATGATGGAGCCGCTGAGGATATAATAAACCTGAAACGCCTACAGGAGCTCAGTGAGTCTGTTAGCTAAATCACTGTGACACTGATATGATATTTCAGAGAAAATAAGTCTGCTAAATTTATCCCCGAGGATTAATAAAGGAGATATGTACTTATCCGTCTTTGTCTTGGGTTCAAGGCATTGCATCAGAAACGGAGAATCATGAGAAGAAGGACATTCTGGTTCTTGTTGAGAAAGGAAGGTGGGTCTTTGACATTTATTAATGCTCATTTTAAGCCAAATTAAAGTTATTTACTCTTTTTAAAAGTGGCTCTATTATGCTTTTACAAATATTACCTTTCATGTATAAAGTTTAAAGCAGCTCAATGCAGTTTTTTTTACCTTAACTGAATAGTTTCAGAGTTATTGCAATGGTTAATTGGCTATTTTCGGCTTGAATGTTGTGCGTCTCGCCCCCCCTGTTGCCTATGAATGGAAAAAAACACACAACTTTGAGCCGGCGGGCCGCCGGCCGCAGCATCAGGAATTGTCGCGTGATATCAGGTCTCGTGAATTGCGAGACCTGATATCAGCATAAAGCAACGAATTGCTTTACGGCAAGAAAGATCTGATAAAATAAACATCAAACAGAAATAGCCCGGCGCCATATACATGTGGTGTTCGAGGCGCATACAATACAGACAGTTCAACAGGGCGCAGCTCTTAAAGGGGCCACACCTTATTTCCACTCGTTACAGCTTCGATCCTACTGAACAGGTACCGGTATACAGGGGGAGGGGATCAGGCCGTGAGTGCAGAGACATCTCTGCGTGAGTGCTATTTACGACAGTACAAGTACTCCACAGCGACTCTAGGGGTCACAGTTTGACAAAAACGGAAATCTTGCAAAGTGCCGCTTTAAAAGTTTAAAGTGCAGAGAAATTAGTTATTGTTTCCCAAAAGAAAGAACCGATTCTAAACTGCCTGAAACGAGTCGTCAGTAAATCAAGTCTTCTTGCAAAAACATCCATAGGTTTTTAATAAATGTGCATATTGCCAGATATGATCTTCATTAGCTCTATCTATTTTGACCCTCAAACACTGTAGCTGAGGCCTGGATGAGTTTGGTTTATGTTGTCGACATGTCAAGAAAATGCTGTTTTCTGGGAAAGCAAATCCAATTTTCATTGATGAGGACTCGGGCTCGAATCGATTCGTGAAAACTGACCCCATCGCTACTGTTCGTATCCTTGTGTATCAAGTGCTGAGGAAGCTTCCGCAGATGAAATTTAGATCTAGTAATAGAGTTTTGTTTTTGACGTGCGCTGAAAGCAGTAGACCAATCACAACAGACTGGACCGTCTGACCAATCAGAGCAGGATTGGCTTTCGGAAAGGATTGGTTTAGAGATACTTTTATCAAACGGTTTTATCAAAGTCCCCCTAAAAAAGAATGACTGTGCCTGCAGGACTCTGCATCTGCAGGGCATGGGCAGGACCGATTTCTCCCTGTGGTACGCAGACATCCAGAAGTCTGCGGGAGGGAAGGGAAACAACCTTAAAGACCAGCAGCTCAGCAGAAATGACATCCCCATCATTGTAGACAGTTGCATTGCATTCATAACCCAGTATGGTGAGAAGATGTATTCATGTGCTTTATATTATATTCCCTGGGCTATAACATTAACATTAACATCAACTGATGTATAACTCTCTTACACAGGTCTGGGCCATGAGGGTATATATAGGAAAAATGGTGCAAAATCAAGAATCAAGCTCTTGATGGAAGAATTTCGTAGGGATGCCCGTAATGTGAAGCTACGCATCGGAGATAACTTCATAGAGGACGTGACGGATGTCCTGAAAAGGTTCTTTCGGGAGATTGATGATCCCATATTCATGGCTGATCTTCACCCCTTCTGGAGGGAAGCTGCCAGTTAGTACAGTAAACTGCATATAAACCTTTAAACAAAGACTATTGATAAATATTATGGGTTATTTTCAGCATACTGTCTATGATGTGAAACTGTGGCATGCTTATACGTTACAATTGCAAATGATAATTTTGATGGAACGTACACCGCTGTGCAAAAGTTTGGTTTTTTTTAAATGTTTTATTTGCTGCATTTGATCAAAATACAGTAATGTGAAATATGATTACCATTTAAAAGTGTTTTCAGATTAAATATATTGAAAAATGTAATTTATTCCTGTGATGGCAAAGCTGAATTTTCAGCATTACCCCAGTCTTCAGTGTCGCATGATCCGGAAATCATTCTAATATGATGATTTCATGCTTGAGTAACATTTATTATTAAAAAAAAAACATTATTATTATCTGTTGACCCAAACGTTTTTAATGAATTGGTAACTTAGCCAGATGTTTTTTTTTCCAACTGAAAAAGAAAGTTGTGGAATTAATCTAAACGGATTAACGATATTACAAGGTTCACATTGTATGTGTATTGTTAAATGTAAGTATATAACAAAAAATGGATTTCACAACCATAGACATAAAGTTGAAAACAACCCAGATATTCAAATAACTGACAACACGGATACTGTATTTTGGATAGTTTGTGCTGTCTCAATGATTTCTCATACTATATTCAGAGATGCCTCTAAAGGCCCAGCGCTTGGATCGATACAAAGAGCTGATTCGAGGTTTACCACGGGTCAACAGGACTACTTTAGCAGCACTCATCAGTCATCTCTACAGGTGAGTCTCCATTCTGATTCAGGTCTGTTTTTGTAATGATAGCAACTCTTATACGCTGTCTCTTTCTCCTTTTAGGGTACAGAAGTGTGCTGATCTGAATCAGATGTGCACTAAGAACTTGTCTCTGCTGTTTGCACCCAGCCTGTTTCAGACTGATGGAAAAGGAGAACATGAGGTCAAAATCATAGAAGACCTCATTGATAACTATCTGTATATATTTGATGTAAGTGGATATCTTAATGGCGTCATATTATAAGATATAATAGGACATTTTACTGTGTTAAAGACCTTTGCAAAAACGTACTTTGATATATCATAATGTAACGGAATTAATTTTGAATACTGTGAAAAAAATCTTTTAAAGAATACAATAATAATATGGTGGTACACAATATATGGTATTACCATGGAATTTTGTTTGAATATGAATCATTTTTGTTAATAATTGTTTTGTCTTTTTTATGTGGGGTGTGTGTGTGTGTGTGTGTGTGTGTTTGATCAGATCGATGAAGAGCATCAAACTCAGATTGAACTGGAAATCAGTTTGATAACCACTTGGAGAGACACGCAGGTAGAGCAATTTATATTTTGTTATATATTTTCTTTCTCTTCCTATCTCTCTTTAATATATTATAAATTGTTATTATTATTATATATATATTTTTCTTTTAGCTCTCACAAGCAGGGGACTTGATTATTGAAGTTTATCTAGAAGAAAAAATACCAGATTGCTGCATCACTCTCAAAGTAAGGGATCAAATGCACTACAATATTGTAGTCAAATCTTTTTCATCTTTAAAGAAGTCTGCTTCATGTCTGAATGTGACTGATTTTTGACTGAGAGTTGCTGTTGCACAACATTACCACATGGTGGCAGATTGAAACCATCATTGCAAACCTGTATGTGTCTCTCCACAGGTGTCCCCCACTATGTGTGCTGAGGAGCTGACCAATCAGGTGCTGTATATGAGAAATATTCCTCCTGGGGAAAAAGACGTGTGGATGACCTTTGAGGCCATTGAGGAAGGAGAGCTGGGTAAAAATAAAATACACCCCTATTTGCATAAGCACCATTTTACTTTGTTATTCAGTACTAAAATTAGAAGGAAACAGCAGAGCAATCAATGTGGGATACTGCACTTTTTTTGGAAATAGGCTCATTTTACAACTCCCCCCTGAGTTAAACAGTTGAGTTTTACCGTTTTTGAATGTATTCAGCCGATTTTCTGATACTTAGAGGAATATTACAGTTTCTGGACTCATTGACTTCCATAGATTATTTTTTTCCTACTATGGAAGTCAATGAGAGCAGAAACTGTCTGGTTACCGATATTCTTCTAAATATCAGAAAATTGGCTGAAAGGATTCAAAAATGGTAAAACTCAACTGTTTAACTCTGGGGGAGTTGTAAAATAAGCCTATTTCCAAAAAAAGTGGAGTATCCCTTTAAGTCTGGGTAAAAACAGTAGATAAATGCAGGATGTCATTTCTACAGAGCGACCTCTTCACCCCAAAGAGAAGGTTCTGGAACAAGCTCTACAGTGGTGTAAAATGGCCGATCCCAGTTCGGCATATCTGGTGGTGAAGAAGGTGCCTAGAGGAGAAGCTATAGACATTTTCACAGGTGAAAGCATATTCATTTCCTCAGATGAACAGACTTCTATCAGAGGATATCTGGAATTGTTGTGATGAATGTATTTAGGGCCCAAGCCCTGAAAGGGCGAAGGCCCTATTGTTTTCCTTAGGATTATTATTATTATTATTAGGGCCCAAGCCCTGAAAGGGCGAAGGCCCTATTGTTTTCCTTAGGATTATTATTATTATTATTATTATTATTATTATTATTTATACGACTATTCGGGCACTTTTGGGGCCCTAAACATGCTCAAAAACTCTTGAAACTTAGCACACGGGTCAGAACCCGCGGCCATCAGGGCCGGGCTGAAGATGGTACCCGGGCGTGGTAGGGCGGCTCGTCAGCGCCCCCTGGAACGGGGTCCGAAAACTTGGTCCATAAATCAAACACGCTTGCATGTAATAATATGAAACTCGGTGCACATATAGATCTCATCGTTCATATATACCTCATACTATTACTTTTTACCCCAGCCCAACAGGAAGTTGGTTACTTAGGGTTGTTCATAAAACACTCGCAATGGAATTTGAAGTACTACTCCTAGAGAATTCAAACACACGGCACGAAACTCGGTCAGCATGAAGTCAACGCATTGACGATGAAAGTTTGCGAGGGGATTTTTGATATCTCGAACGGTTTGGCCATGGCGAGGAAACGAAATTATGGCGAGAAACGTGAAACAGGAAGTGTGTTATAACTTCAGCATACATTAACTGATCTTGATGAAACTTCAGCAGTGTGTTCGCTGTAAGAGGACGATCACATGGATGTGACTATTGTGAGTCAGAGTTATAGCGCCACCAACTGGAAGCAGGAAGTGTGTCACTTTCAAAATGCTTTGAACTCACCCTTTTATTTTTACCCGATGTGCTTCAAACTTAATCTGTATAATGTAAATACATAGCAGAAGAAGACCTGTGAATGGATTCTTGATATCTTTGATACTGTTGCCGTGGCAACGCATCAAACTTTAAAATTCTTTTTTTTTATGATTTTGAGACTCTTAGCGGCTTTTGGGGCCCTTAACGGGTTTGAAAACTCTTGAAACTTTGCACAGAGGTCAGATCCCACAGCCATCAGAGCCGGGCTGAAGATGGTACCTGGGTGTGGCAGGGGGGCTAGACAGCGCCCCCTGGAACGGGGTCCGAACACTTGGTCCATAAATCAAACACGCTTGCATGTAATAATATGAAACTCGGTACACATGTTGATCTCATCGTTTCATCTATACCTCACGCTCTTACTTTTTACCCCAGCCAAACAGGAAGTCGGCTATTGAGGTTTGTTTGTAAAACGCTCGCAATGGAATGTGCAATACTCCTCCTAGAGAATTCAAACACACGGCACGAAACTCGGTCAGCATGAAGTCAAGGCATTGAGGATGAAAGTTTGCGAGGGGATTTTTGATATCTCGAACGGTTTGGCCGTGGCGAGGAAACAAAATTATGGCGAGAAACATGAAACAGGAAGTGTGTTATAACTTCAGCATAGATTAACTGATCTTGATGAAACTTCAGCAGTGTGTTCGCTGTAAGAGGACGATCACGTGGATGTGACTATTGTGAGTCAGAGTTACAGCGCCACCAACTGGCAGCAGGAAGTGTGTCACTTTCAAACTGCTTTGATATCACCCTCTTATTTTTAACCGATTTGCTTCAAACTTCATCTGTATAATGTAAAAATACAGCAGATGTAGACCTGTGAATGGATTCTTGATATCTTTGATACTGTTGCTGTGGCAACAAATCAAACTTTAACATTCTTTTTTGATACTTTTGGGACTCTTAGCATGCTTGAAATTGCTTGAAACAGATAGATACAGATAGCTCGACAGATACATCACATTTATTAGCCAGTAGGCATGTGCAACTTTGGCAAAAGATTAAAGTAATGTCAAAAAAGTAAACAGTAAACACTAAAAGCCTCATATCTTCTAAAAATGTAATTATACATCATTTGTTTCTAAATTAAATTATACAAATATTATAATTAAACCAGTTTTTCCCTTTTTTCATTTAAGAATTATGTTTACGTTCAAAAACAGCCAGAATGGTTTTAAAATTCAGAAGAAGAAAAAATAATCTGAGTCATACGTAGTGCTATACTGCCCTCTTGTGTTCAATATCAGTTAGGCCTATTGTGTATATTCCCACCGGTTAATCAACGTGTGACTCCGCTGGGACTCGGGAACTTTTAAATCGCTTACTTAAAACCGAAAGTCAAAATACAGATATCCGCACAAGACATTAATGTTGTGGAGTAGAGCGAGCATTTTAAATAAATTCCTATTAAGTAGGATTGAACTAAACAGAATGAACGTTCACTCTGTTCTGCTGGTTCCTCGCTGTTGGCGCGCACAGTTATGAATGCTTGTGCAGCCATGAGTTTTAGTTTAATTTTAAAATTAGCGCAATTTCGGGATTTGTATTATTTGAATTTATTTTTAAAAAACACAATGTTGAGTTTTATTGTAACACTGTTTAATCACGCCCACGGTTATATTTTGTATATTATATATAATTATAATGTATTTCTGTATAAAATAATACTACAATAAAAAACACATTTGTGACCGAACTGATCCAGCAAAATTAGTCACAGTGACCCAAATTTAAAAATTGAGATTTTGATATTAATGGAAAGAGGACACTGTAAGCTTTCAAATGATACCTTGGTCATACCTTGAATGGTTGTAACGATATACAGATTTGAATTCTGGTCGTCTGCCCTTTTTTTCCAATTGAAAACCTAAGAAAATCGCTTTTAAAGTTTTTTTGCCCGTTTTTTTTTTTTTTTTTTGATATCTTTCAAAATCCATAGCATTTTAAGGGATAAACTATTTATTTTATATAGCTTAATTTGACCAAATAGATTAACATATAAATGCAATTTAACGAGGCTGAAACTCAACTTATTTTTAATTTTTTTGAAATAAATAATTAAAAAGTCACTTTTACAAAAATGTTCTAAAATCAGAAAGATTAAAGAGGAGTCAGAGAGAAATTCAGTTTTCATACGGATTAGCCCACATAAGCAGAGAGCAGTCTGTTTTCTTTCATTTTGAATGGTTGTGTTTAAAAGTAGACATTTCAATATATATGTCTGTGAGGATACCTTATACGCTGACTTTCGGTTCATGAGACAAGCTTCAGTTGTTCACGTGCCGCGCGTCTCCGCGTCGTGATTAGGCCTAGCCTATTGTCTGCAATTTATTTCTTATTATTAAATCCTAGTAATTGGTTGATGAAACATTGATTTAAATTAAGATAATTATTTTTAAACGAAATTTACTTTAAAGAAAGGCTTTGTGCTTGCATGTTTAAGCTATGTGAAAGTTTTAGTGCTGCTTCCAGAGAACGGTCACGTTCGGATTGTTTTTCCTCATAAATGCGAACACGGAAAATAAAATAAAGATTTTATGTTCTGGAGAGAGTCAACCCTTCTTCATCCGGTGAGTATTACTTTTGGTTTGTGCAGTGTGGTTCACATAGGCCAATTTATTAAAATATTTAATTATCTGGGAATTGGATGCTGAAATTTCCCAATTTAAAAAAAAATTAGTAATAATTTAAGTTTTGTGGTGTAAGTCTACGTATTTTATAGGCTAATGTTAACTTCAAATAATACTAATAGTAATTTAAAGATGTTGTAGCTAGCATTGGGTCTGGACGTGAAGGATAACTTCGGGAGTTGAAGGGACGTGTCGGTGTCGTGATTCTGTCTTCTCACACCGCGACACAGGTTCGTGGATCTGAGTTTTGCGATCGTTACAGCCTTGCATAGGCTATATTCTTCTTGCAGATAAATATACTCACGCAGTTTAGGTTAGAAGCCTCCAGTGAGTTCAACGTTTCAGGGGATACCCGGGAAATGCTCAGAGGTGACGAGGGGAGTTGAGAAGAGCAATGTTTATTTCAGCGAATTTAAAGCTTTGACAACTTTAATCGTTATTTAAATACCTTTACTCTATTATCTCGACTACGAAACCCTGTGAGATTATTTTTGAATGTCTGTTCTTTGAAATTAGCAAAAAAAAAATATATATATTTTTTTTTGTTATTTCATGGTTTTTCCACATAATCGGCCCATATCTTAAAATGGAAGGTTGCAACTTCCGACTCATTTCGCCAGAGCGGGTCACATTTGATTTTTATTTTTTAAACAATGTAATGTGTAACCTAAAAATAAACAGATTATTTGATAAATGATATATTTAAATCTCCATATTGTAGCCTAATATCTGCAGGGCAGCCTAGTCTTAATAAATGTATGCTTCATTTTTCATTAGTAAATTTGATCAATAAATTCAATAATTTAGAATAATAAGACACTATAGGGCTGTTACCCTAGGTAAGGCTGATCAAATTAAATCGGTTACACAATAATGTTACGAGATTGGTTTAACAGGAGTCAATTAAAAATCGCTGTAAAGAACGATACTTTTAAACATAACCCTAAATCACCATAAGGTGTCGCCAGATGACCGTCTTAATGAACGAGTCATGGATTCAAAATGCTGAATCATTCAGTAATGAGAAAACACATTGCTTTGAGATGCGCGATGGGTCGCTGTGATCTTTGTTTAACTATTTTCTCTGCTGAAACAGAAAAAAGTCAATATTGCATCTAAAAAGTCAATATTGCATCTAAAATGTAAGTGACTTGACTTGTGTGTGTGACTATGTTTGTTGTAGTGATAAGAGTTGCATCCTTGTTAAAGTTTAAGGCCTTGTGTTTTTGGATATATATCTTTCTTTCTTTTTTTTTTCTTTTTTTACAAAATATGCATATAACCCATATATTTTAGATTTATTATTTGTTTTAAATTAAATTAAGATTGTATTTTTGGTAATTGAACCTGAATGAATTTAAAAATGAATGTGCTATATTTCAGATCATATATTTGTTTTTCTTAAAATTTGAACTAACTTTATTCTCAGCTGAATTATAAATATTTTATTTCTGTATGAATTAAAAACACATTTGATTTTTCTTTTTTAATCAATGTAGAATGTGTAACTGAAATATAAACAGATTAGGGCTCTGTTCGAGGACAAGTAACTAAAACCAATGCGACATGATGAATGTTTGTTTCCCAAACCATCTGAGTAACAGCTTACTTTTCTTTCTTACTATATTCTTTCTTACTATAAACTGTGCTGTAGAGCTTGCATCAGTCAAAGCAGGGTTACATTTTGCATGTCGTGCACAATAAACCTAAAGGCACCAGGGTGGCGGTGCCACCGGCTTCATATATATATATGTATATATACAGTATATATATATATATATATACAGTATATATATATATATATATATATATATATATATATAGCTGTGATCCGCGATGAAGGGCCAAAGCCAGTGGCATGGCCACCCTGGTGCTTTTAGGTAACTAAGGAACCGGGGTTGCGGTGCCACCGGCTTGGGCCCTTCATCGCTGCTCGCAGCTATATTTATTATTATTATTTATACGACTATTCGGGCACTTTTGGGGCCCTTAACATGCTCAAAAACTCTTGAAACTTAGCACACGGGTCAGAACCCGCGGCCATCAGGGCCGGGCTGAAGATGGTACCCGGGCGTGGCAGGGGGGCTAGACAGCGCCCCCTGGAACGGAGTCCGAAAACTTGGTCCATAAATCAAACACGCTTGCATGTAATAATATGAAACTCGGTGCACATATAGATCTCATCGTTCATATATACCTCAAACTATTACTTTTTACCCCAGCCCAACAGGAAGTCGGTTATTTAGGGTTGTTCATAAAACACTCGCAATGGAATTTGAAGTACTACTCCTAGAGAATTCAAACTCACGGCACGAAACTCGGTCAGCATGAAGTCAAGGCATTGACGATGAAAGTTTGCGAGGGGATTTTTGATATCTCGAACGGTTTGGCCATGGCGAGGAAACGAAATTATGGCGAGAAACGTGAAACAGGAAGTGTGTTATAACTTCAGCATACATTAACTGATCTTGATGAAACTTCAGCAGTATGTTCGCTGTAAGAGGACGATCACATGGATGTGACTATTGTGAGTCAGAGTTATAGCGCCACCAACTGGCAGCAGGAAGTGTGTCACTTTCAAAATGCTTTGAACTCACCCTTTTATTTTTACCTGATGTGCTTCAAACTTAATCTGTATAATGTAAATACATAGCAGATGAAGACCTGTGAATGGATTCTTGATATCTTTGATACTGTTGCCGTGGCAACGCATCAAACTTTAAAATTCTTTTTTTTATGATTTTGAGACTCTTAGCGGCTTTTGGGGCCCTTAACGGGTTTGAAAACTCTTGAAACTTTGCACACAGGTCAGATCCCACAGCCATCAGAGCAGGGCTGAAGATGGTACCTGGGTGTGGCAGGGGGGCTAGACAGCGCCCCCTGGAACGGGGTCCGAACACTTGGTCCATAAATCAAACACGCTTGCATGTAATAATATGAAACTCGGTACACATGTTGATCTCATCGTTTCATCTATACCTCACGCTCTTACTTTTTACCCCAGCCAAACAGGAAGTCGGCTATTGAGGTTTGTTTGTAAAACGCTCGCAATGGAATGTGCAATACTCCTCCTAGAGAATTCAAACACACGGCACGAAACTCGGTCAGCATGAAGTCAAGGCATTGAGGATGAAAGTTTGCGAGGGGATTTTTGATATCTCGAACGGTTTGGCCGTGGCGAGGAAACAAAATTATGGCGAGAAACGTGAAACAGGAAGTGTGTTATAACTTCAGCATACATTAACTGATCTTGATGAAACTTCAGCAGTGTGTTCACTGTAAGAGGCTGATTACATGGATGTGACTATTGTGAGTCAAAGTTATAGCGCCACCAACTGGCAGCAGGAAGTGTGTCACTTTCAAAATGCTTTGATATCACCCTCTTATTTTTAACCGATTTGCTTCAAACTTCATCTGTATAATGTAAAAATACAGCAGATGTAGACCTGTGAATGGATTCTTGATATCTTTGATACTGTTGCTGTGGCAACAAATCAAACTTTAACATTCTTTTTTGATACTTTTGGGACTCTTAGCATGCTTGAAATTGCTTGAAACAGATAGATACAGATAGCTCGACAGATACATCACATTTATTAGCCAGTAGGCATGTGCAACTTTGGCAAAAGATTAAAGTAATGTCAAAAAAGTAAACAGTAAACACTAAAAGCCTCATATCTTCTAAAAATGTAATTATACATCATTTGTTTCTAAATTAAATTATACAAATATTATAATTAAACCAGTTTTTCCCTTTTTTCATTTAAGAATTATGTTTACGTTCAAAAACAGCCAGAATGGTTTTAAAATTCAGAAGAAGAAAAAATAATCTGAGTCATACGTAGTGCTATACTGCCCTCTTGTGTTCAATATCAGGTAGGCCTATTGTGTATATTCCCACCGGTTAATCAACGTGTGACTCCGCTGGGACTCGGGAACTTTTAAATCGCTTACTTAAAACCGAAAGTCAAAATACAGATATCCGCACAAGACATTAATGTTGTGGAGTAGAGCAAGCATTTTAAATAAATTCCTATTAAGTAGGATTGAACTAAACAGAATGAACGTTCACTCTGTTCTGCTGGTTCCTCGCTGTTGGCGCGCACAGTTATGAATGCTTGTGCAGCCATGAGTTTTAGTTTAATTTTAAAATTAGCGCAATTTCGGGATTTGTATTATTTGAATTTATTTTAAAAAAACACAATGTTGAGTTTTATTGTAACACTGTTTAATCACGCCCACGGTTATATTTTGTATATTATATATAATTATAATGTATTTCTGTATAAAATAATACTACAATAAAAAACACATTTGTGACCGACCTGATCCAGCAAAATTAGTCACAGTGACCCAAATTTAAAAATTGAGATTTTGATATTAATGGAAAGAGGACACTGTAAGCTTTCAAATGATACCTTGGTCATACTTTGAATGGTTGTAACGATATACAGATTTGAATTCTGGTCGTCTGCCCTTTTTTTTCCAATTGAAAACCTAAGAAAATCGCTTTTAAAGTTTTTTTGCCCGTTTTTTTTTTTTTTTTTTTGATATCTTTAAAAATCCATAGCATTTTAAGGGATAAACTATTTATTTTATATAGCTTAATTTGACCAAATAGATTAACATATATAAATGCAATTTAACGAGGCTGAAACTCAACTTATTTTTAATTTTTTTGAAATAAATAATTAAAAAGTCACTTTTACAAAAATGTTCTAAAATCAGAAAGATTAAAGAGGAGTCAGAGAGAAATTCAGTTTTCATACGGATTAGCCCACATAAGCAGAGAGCAGTCTGTTTTCTTTCATTTTGAATGGTTGTGTTTAAAAGTAGACATTTCAATATATATATGTCTGTGAGGATACCTTATACGCTGACTTTAGGTTCATGAGACAAGCTTCAGTTCACGTGCCGCGCGTCTCCGCGTCGTGATTAGGCCTAGCCTATTGTCTGCAATTTATTTCTTATTATTAAATCCTAGTAATTGGTTGATGAAACATTGATTTAAATTAAGATAATTATTTTAAAACGAAATTTACTTTAAAGAAAGGCTTTGTGCTTGCATGTTTAAGCTATGTGAAAGTTTTAGTGCTGCTTCCAGAGAACGGTCACGTTCGGATTGTTTTTCCTCATAAATGCGAACACGGAAAATAAAATAAAGATTTTATGTTCTGGAGAGAGTCAACCCTTCTTCATCGGGTGAGTATTACTTTTGGTTTGTGCAGTGTGGTTCACATAGGCCAATTTATTAAAATATTTAATTATCTGGGAATTGGATCTCCTCCATAATGCTGAAATTGCCCAATTTAAAAAAAAAATAGTAATAATTTAAGTTTTGTGGTGTAAGTCTACGTATTTTATAATGTTAACTTCAAATAATACTAATAGTAATTTAAAGATGTTGTAGCTAGCATTGGGTCTGGACGTGAAGGATAACTTCGGGAGTTGAAGGGACGTGTCGGTGTCGTGATTCTGTCTTCTCACACCGCGACACAGGTTCGTGGATCTGAGTGTCGCGATCGTTACAGCCTTACATAGGCTATATTCTTCTTGCAGATAAATATACTCACGCAGTTTAGGTTAGAAGCCTCCAGTGAGTTCAACGTTTCAGGGGATACCCGGGAAATGCTCAGAGGTGACGAGGGGAGTTGAGAAGAGCAATGTTTATTTCAGCGAATTTAAAGCTTTGACAACTTTAATCGTTATTTAAATACCTTTACTCAATTATCTCGACTACGAAACCCTGTGAGATTATTTTTGAATGTCTGTTCTTTGAAATTAGCAAAAAAAAAATTTTTTTTTTTTTTTTTTGTTATTTCATGGTTTTTCCACATCTAATCGGCCCATATCTTAAAATGGAAGGTTGCAACTTCCGACTCATTTCGCCAGAGCGGGTCACATTTGATTTTTATTTTTTAAACAATGTAATGTGTAACCTAAAAATAAACAGATTATTTGATAAATGGTATATTTAAATCTGCATATTGTAGCCTAATATCTGCAGGGCAGCCTAGTCTTAATAAATGTATGCTTCATTTTTCATTAGTAAATTTGATCAATAAATTCAATAATTTAGAATAATAAGACACTATAGGGCTGTAACCCTAGGTAAGGCTGATCAAATTAAATCGGTTACACAATAATGTTACGAGATTGGTTTAACAGGAGTCAATAAAAAATCGCTGTAAAGAACGATACTTTTAAACATAACCCTAAATCACCATAAGGTGTCGCCAGATGACCGTCTTAATGAACGAGTCATGGATTCAAAATGCTGAATCATTCAGTAATGAGAAAACACATTGCTTTGAGATGCGCGATGGGTCGCTGTGATCTTTGTTTAACTATTTTCTCTGCTGAAACAGAAAAAAGTCAATATTGCATCTAAAAAGTCAATATTGCATATAAAATGTAAGTGACTTGACTTGTGTGTGTGACTATGTTTGTTGTAGTGATAAGAGTTGCACCCTTGTTAAAGTTTAAGGCCTTGTGTTTTTGGATATATATCTTTCTTTCTTTTTTTTTTCTTTTTTTACAAAATATGCATATAACCCATATATTTTAGATTTATTATTTGCTTTAATTTTATGACTAAAAAAGGACACATAAAGTGTGTTATAACTTTGCTCAATTTACCTACAGTTACAAAACTTACCACGTATATTGTTCTCGTCAAGCCGATCAACTTTCCAATTTAAAGTCATTCGCTCTGAGCAACAGAAAGTCAGATATTGTAGTTTGAATGGATTTATTTCCCCTGCGATTCTCTCTCTCTCTCTCTCTCTCTCTCTCTCTCTCTCTCTCTCTCTCTCTCTCTCTCTCTCTGTGTGTGTGAGTGGGTGTGTGTGTCTGTGTGGGGAGGGGAGGGCTGTTGTCTGTGTTTATGTGTGTGTGTGTGTGTGTGTGTGGCTGGCTGCGATTTTTCCTACAAGTCCTTGTCTCTAAGTCCTTGTCTTTTTGCATAACAATTTTGCATAACAATATTTTTAAATGACAAAATAGGCATATAACCCCCATCTTTTAAATGTATAGTTTGCTTTAAATAAAAGTAAGATTGTATTTGTAATTGAAGTTGAATGAATTTAAAATTCATGTGCTATATTTCAATATATTTGTTTTCCTTAAGATTTTAAAACACTAACTTCATTCTTATCTGAATTACAAATATTTGTTTCTGTATAAAATAATACTCTGACTAAAAACACATTTGATGTTTTTTTTTTTTTGGATTTTTATTTACATGTATTTATGTGTGTGTGTGTGTGTGTGTGTGTGTGTGTGTGTGTGTGTGTGTGTGCTGTGTGTGTGTGTGTGTGTGTGTGTGTGTGTGTGTGTGTGTGTGTGTATAAAGTGCAGGGTTTTTTTTAGATAAAGTAGAATTTCTATAACTATGTGTTGAACTAATAAATCACTCTTGTGTGTGTTAAACACAATCTACTTAATACAGACAACTTCATTATAAAGATAAATAACAAATCCAACAAATATATGATTATAATCTATGACAAAAAAGCCATTACAAACTATATTAATGGAAAATACACATTGCTCTTTGTATTGTTGTAAAATATTCATGAAAAACAAGATAACAAAAATCAAAAAGATAAATTATTTTAGATATAGCCATGTTTTAAATGTATAGCAGAGATGTTAATTGAGGCAGCAACATACAAACTTTCTAGAACAACATGGACCTGAATAGCTGGTTTTTATGGAGGACAGTGAAGAGGAAGAGGGTGCAAATCAAACAGCTCATTCTCAGACTACACAGCAAACAGCTTAAGTTTTTAGTGCTTTGTTTGAGGTTTTTAGTGCTCTGTCCTATCTATTATCAACATATAATAGATAGAACAGAACAAGAAAGGCAATTAATAATCTGTCATTGCGTCACTGCATTATGATATGAAAGGCTCAGTACAGTGTGGCACAAAACGCTTATGCGCATCCCGAGTGGAGAATGATGCGCTTAAAGCCACATGGAGTTACAGCGCACAGCGCATCGAGTCCGCATTGATGCAAGCTCTACAATACACTTCTTTTTGATAGTCAAAGCGGGGGTTACGTTTTTACACGTCGTACAGAATAACCCTAAAGGCACCAAGGTGGCGGTGCCACCGGCTTTATATTAAATATAAATATAGATGTGAGCAGCGATAAAGCGCCAAAGCCGGCGGTACCACCATCCCGGTGCCTTTGGGTAACTAAAGGCATCGGGGTTGCGGTGCCACCGGCTTGGGCCCGCAATCGCTGCTCGCAGCTATATTTCAAATTAAAACCTAAGTTTAAAATATTTCAACCAATTTTCCAGTTCTACATTGTGTCAAATTAATTTTTATATGTACACATATTCGGTATTATCTCCACTAATTTGAGGTCATATAATGTATAAAAACTACTTTTCAAAAGTTTGGGGTGAATAGTATTTTTTTATGTTTCTGAAAGAGGTGTCTTAAGCTCACCAAGGCTACATTTATGTGATCAAAAATACAGAACAAAACTGTATAGTTTTTAGATATTACAATATGCATATACTGTTTTCTTTTTCTGTATAAATGTACAGTTTAATAATGTACAGCTTATGCTGTTTTCTGTATATATATGTACAGTTTATATATATATATATATATATATATATATATATATATATATAATATAAATTGAAATACTTGTAATATAAATGTCTCTACTGTATTCTTTGATCAAATGAATGCATCCTTGTAAAATAGAGGTATTAATTTCTCGCTCTCAAACATTCACAATATTGGAATTTTTTTAGTGTATATAAGAATTGCAAAAATTATATAAAAAAATAAAGAAGATACAATATAGAATGACGGTTATTACCACACATCATCCAAACACAAAACTCTAAAACCATATTTTATCACATAAACAACACCAACTGTATATTTTCCTCTGTATCGTTGTTGGTTTTTGAGCTTGTAACTCGTTTATCTCTGTGTTGTGGCTTGCAGCCTATAAGAGTGAGATTGTGAAGTCTGGAGTACTGAAGTGTCGGGAAGAGCCGCCCAAACTCTTGCAAGGAAACAAATTCCAGGAGCGATCATTCCAAATTAAAGACCACAGACTACTCCTGCTGAAGGACAAAAAGGTATATGTACAGTTCATTATCAACTCCTACATAAAAGCACATTACAGAAGATGGTGAACTGAACACGTCAGCATGTTTCCCACATCACAGAGCAACAAGCCTGAGAAAGAGTGGCAACTGAAAACCTTGAAGATTTACATGGGCATCAGAAAGAAGTTAAAGCCACCAACAAAGTAAGATGCATGCTTCACATTTCTGCTTTTTAGATCAAATTAACATTCTTTCCATCAGTGAACCTTATAAAACTTGAAATAACGAGTGCATTTATTTGCAGATGGGGATTAACGGTAATGCTGGATAAACAGCAATTGTAAGTATTAAAGTGTGTGTGTGTCAACTGTTGTGGAATTTTGTACCTAGATCTTAAATAATAAAGTACAATGAAGATATTGAAAGTCTTAAGTATACATGTTCATTTCTTGCAAGAAAGGCAGTTCACACACAGACTGATATGTCTGATATGAGAAGGCCAAAAGTCTTCTCACTTTACAGAGTTTATATACAAAAAGATAACCCTCCAAGACGTACCCCCTCCTCTTCTTAAGGCTACTGCACGTATACAGTTTCAATTTCCCTTTATCACCTATGCCTTGAGCTTTGTCTCGTGCTTAATGCACCCTGTCCTATTTGACCTATTTGCAATTTCCTTGACACATCATTTTCTGAAAAGGCACATCTATTGTTTAAAACATCTCTCTCTAAAACATCTATGTTTTATAAAACACACAAGCCCATATATGTTCAAAAAGAAGAGATACATCAAAAACATAATATGATTGGTTCTTCATTTAAAGTCTCTTCTGTTACTGGGTAGACTTGTTTTAATGATTACTTCATAGATGACAAGTTCTAGCATAGTCATCTGTCTAGTTCCATTTGTCATATTTGTTATTTATACACACAGTCAGGCGTTTGACGTATACATTCATCGAAAGTACAAAATGTCTTAGTACATTGTCTCAGAGATTTAGCAGATTAAATGAGGTCAAATGTTAAAACATGGTTAGCTTAATATTCAGTTTAAAATTTCCCTTACACAACCATTTTCGATTAGTAAATTTCCTTTGGTTCAAATTAGAGCCCGACCGATAAAGGATTTTGAAGGCCGATACCGATACAAATATTTTTGGGGTTTAAAATCCGATATATCGGCCGATATTTTATTTTTTTAAACTGGACACAAATTTTGTCATGCTTATTTGAGTTAAGAGAACTGATGGGGATGTTCTTTTAATTGTTATTCAAGCAATGTATGTATCGTGATTCGTGCCCAACTCAACGAGTGTTGCCAACAGGAACGGTGTAGAGTGCCCTCTGGTGGACAAACCATACAACTCCAACACTCATGAGATGGTTCAAGCGTGTTTCGTCCGTTTTTATTTTATTTTTGAAATATTAATTTATTGGCCATTATAACTGCCGATACCGATAGTTTGGAAAATGCCTAATATCGGCCGATAATATCGGTCTGCCGATATATCGGTCTGGCTCTAGTTCAAATCCCAAAATGTGGGAACCACTGCTATAGGCTTTATTGAAAGTGTCTATTTATAGCTACACTTAACCATGATGCTCTCCTTGACCTCACAGGTACCTTAGCTGTTCCTGTGAAACTGAGTTATGGGACTGGATGACTAATTTACTAAAAGCACAGGTACAGCACCTTTTAAACTGAACACATATATGTAGATTCATTAACATTTCAAAGTCGAAATTCAAACAATAACGTCCTACCTCAGAACGATGACCTGCGCCCACCCGTGATGAGACGGCACTCTTCCTCTGACATTTCCAAGCAGAAGTTTGGGACCATGCCGCTAGTGCCCATCAGAGGAGAGGAGAGCAACACCAACTCCACCATGCTCTCCGCCAACCAGACTCTGGTAGAGCACAACAGCGTCCTCTAGTGGCTCGGTGCATGTCACGCTTGCTTGTTTTTGCTTCGAGATTTAGCTTTTGTGTGTGTCTTTGTGTGTTTTTCCAGAGAAAGCTTCACACCAGAAGAGCTCTATCAATGTTCTTTGTAAGTATTTCTTTGTTTATTGCAGATGAATCCAATGCAGTTCATGCAATTCAGTTTTCACACCTTTGCATGCAAGGAAATTTGTGTACAATTACTCTTGATTACAGTGGCTGGTCAAAATGCAAAAGGAGGAGGTTTCAAAAAGTATCGAATGACCTTTTGCGTTTAACAAGCGCTCAAAAGTTTAGGAGTGCATTCTACAAAAGAGCCTATACTTAATTTAGGACATCCTCGCTCCTTCCCCCTCATTCCTGTTGGGAAAGCAGGGTTTCCTGGTATGACAGGATGCGTTTGTGGGAAGAATGCTTCTACTGCATTGTTCTGCAACTGTAGCCTTGAGGGAGGGCAGGGAAAGTGCTACAGCCTCTGGTGTGTCCCAGCCCAAAAAGCTTTTGCAAGCAAATTGTCTGCGGGCTTCGTGCTTTTGTCCTCAATGTATTTGCCAATTATCTTGATGCTGTTGCTCTGATACTAAGACAAAAGTTTAAGCTTAAAAAAAGGAAGTAACTCGTTTTGAGCATTGTTTAGGGGGTGATCACTTTCTGTGCGTGTCCCGCTAACCACAAATACCTGTGTTCACATAATGGGAGATCATCTGGCAGATTAGCTATTTTCATGAGATAAGTCACTAGTGTGTTTGGAACCCGTATGTTTAATATGTAGTTCCTGTTATCTTCGGAGTTTAAGAGAATGATTTGCTTTTGGAACAAGAAAATCAGCTCATAAGCTTTTATTTTATAGCGCTAGAGATGGCTTTAAAAGTTTGTCTGTATGGATGAGCTATACATTCAGAAATGCTGTGAAATAGCAGATACATATTTATTTATTATTTAATCATTTACAATAGTTATAGCAGAAAGTAAAAATAATAATTAAAGTAAATGCTCAATGCTCATTTAATTGTATATTCACTATATTTTATTATAGCAAATTTAAAGTAATTACATTAATGCCATATAATAAACCATAGTAATATGATAATTAGTAGTGGTGGTAGTGTAATATAAAGTCCATATATTAGTCTATTCACTGTATAATATGGCTCATTTAATGTTACAAAATGGAATGTCATACTATACTTGTTTTATAGTTTATTTATTATTATTATGTGATGTATAGTATATTCACTACATTATGAAAATGTAATATAAAAGAGCTTAAATAGTATAATAAAATGAATCAAATAAAATAATAATTAAAAAAAGAACAACTACAATGCATTTAATAAACACAATAAAATTATTTATAAAATGATTACATGGAAGTAGTAGTAGGAATGAAAAATGTCATACTATAATAATAATAATATATTTATAGTTTATATTATTATGTGATATTATAAGGTTAATACAATAGTATATTCACTATATTATGTATATGTAATAATATAAAAGCTTAAATAGCATAAATGAAAATAATATAGAGGACTAATGAAAAAAATACTAAAGTGTAATATGATATACAACTGCAAAAAAGTACAATAAAATAATAAACACCAAGTTATTTATTACAATTATTAAAATTATATAATAATGATTATTAACATTAATAACTCGATATTGTGCTCTGCTCTTTTAAATTAAATTCAACTTATTTGTATAGTGTTTTTTCATGACTTTCACAACTATTGCATAACTGTGGTGAAGTAGGTGAAATGGATGTTATTGGTTTAATGTGCTGTTGTGTGAAATCTCCAGATATCGTTTTGACCTCCTGCTATGCCTTGCCATCGTTCTCTTTTTCACTCTCAGCCCATGAAGATGCAGCAGGACTCGTTTGAGGAGCGCATCGAAAGCCCCGAGCCTTTGTATGAGGAGGTGGGCGACTTCGGCCTGCAGGTGCTCAAGTCTTTGGAAACGAGTTTCTTGTCCAGTGCTCCTGCAGAGACCCAGGAGGTTCCCGCACGGCCCGTCAGCCTGGGACAAAGGAAGACCGCCTCCCTGGATCGCATGGTTGGGTCAAACCCACTGCACTCTCTGTCCTCCTCTGGTCAATCTCTAGACACCCTGAGCCAGGACGACTCTCTGCCCATCCCAGGTAGGCACAGGTCACACAGATCATGTAGCCCGCAACAGGAATTGCTGTTACAGGAACTCTCCACTATGTTCTGCAAGAAACCAGAGTCTGAAGAGCAGCACAGTGCTGAGAACCTTAGAGACTAGACAAATCCCGAGAGCAGTTTGCTTTGGAACTTGAAATTTTTCACGTGTATCTGTTTGAAACCGGCTAGTATCAAAATAATCTGTTCATTAACATAAAACATTACTATAAAGTATTGTGCCAAAGCAGTCACTGGATTCAGGATACAAATCTGTGAATCTCTGCTTTAATTGTTTTGTATAGATTGGTTAAATCTGTGTTGGCATGTGCATTTGTTGACTTTGTTAAACTAAAACTGACCTCTCCACATTTTAAAAAAATTCACTTTTTTATTATTATTATTGTTATATTTTATTATTTGTACCTAAAGATTAAATTACATTTAAGTTTCACTTTGTAACCTTTTTTTGTAAAATATACATTTCTTGGCTCAGTAACATTGTATTTTCTCTATAACTGTTTGAAATGAAGCGTTATGCACGTAAAGCAAAGCATCTGTGGTCTGTAATACATAATCAGTGGAAAGCATTTACAGAGATATTCCAGGACTTCAGACAGATTCAGTGACTACTGTATGTGTGCGTTTCAGTTCTCCTGGGATCTTTTTATATGTATACTGTTTATTATATTTATTAATTTATTTATATAGACTATTTGATATTTCTCAGTGTTTGGAAACACAGTGAAGGAACATTGTTATCAGAAGGGGGGCAATTTCTTCAATCGGACCCTAACAGTAGAGGGCAGTATAGATACAGCACATGATGTCCGGACAATCTATAGCATTTGCAATGCATAGATTTTCACTTCTCTTTGCAGGCATTTATTAAAGGCATGTACAGTTCTATAAAGTCTCATAACAAAATAAATCTGTTCTTACCCTGAATTTTTCTTCAATAAATAATTTTTGAGTGGCAAAAACTCATTTATACATCGAAAGAACACTCATTTTCCAATAGATATGAAGCTGTACTGAATTCCTTACTGCTGTATAGAATTGATTATATGCTATAGTGCTAAAATGGATTTTGCATAGTATGGTATCACATGGTTTACTCCAAAAGGATACTTTGATACTTACTTTTATCGTTTATAGAAAGTTTCCATTGATTAATTTTGTTCATATGTACTTCTGTGTTTTGACATTTTGAATTTAATTAGTCTAAATTTATGTTTTTAGCCACTGAGATCTTCACTGGTTTATATTGAGTCCTTGTGTGTAAAAATAAATGCAGAGGCATCAATATCAAGATAATTATTGGTCACATTAATTAGTATCCTAATGTATTCAAGGTAAAACTACTGTATAAATGGGTTTGAGGTATTGACTTGGGTCTTCAGGTGTGGTAAAGGAAGCAGTTTGAGTAAAAACGATTATTTTGGGCTATGAGAGCAAGCATGTAAGCCTGGCTGAGGATCAGTCAATCAAAAGTGTCTTCTGGGGAGATTTGACTTTAAGAGTAATCTTATTATCCACGCTTTTAACTGGACACCTCTGAGGTAACCTTGTCATAGAGGGATGCCTCTCATTTCCTCTCAGATAATCTCTCTTTATGTCCAAATCAGTGAAATATAATTTTAATTTTATTTAATTCTTCCCTCCCAGAATAAATGAGAAAAAATAAATAAAATTTTATATATATATATATATATATATATATATATATGTTTGGATATTCTATTATCATTTTGATATCTGATCCTATGGATTTTTTGTTTTGGGGAAATGGGAGACTCATTTAAAAAGACCAAAAGTTTGTATGAAGTTGGGAGACACTGAAGCCTTTTATGAGAATACTGACAATTAAATGTCACCAATTTCATGGAAAATACAATCTTTTGTGATTATTTGAATGTGGCTCTACAAATCAAAAGCTTGACCCAGATTTGGCAATATGAGGAATTTTCATGATTTATTATCATTATTGTTATAATTATTGTTATTTTGAAACAGAAACGCATATCCCATGTTTTTGTTATGAGAACTGTTTGTTAGATATGTTTAATAAACTATTTAAGTTCCTACAGAACCAATATTTAGTCCCAAAATAACTGTTACCCATTTATTATTATTATTATTATTATATTTAATTTAATTTTATACTTATTTTAAAAATATATTAAAATTTATTTATTAATAAAAATAGTATTGTATTTTAATTCTTTAAGTCTCAACTATATTTAAACATATCCCAAGCTTTGAGGTCGGTGATCAACATTAGGTTGCATCTAAAGGCTAAGCACCTCTTTCACATGCTGAAGAAAATAAAAACTTAATTTACTGACATTAAAAAAAAACGTCTCTGATTACGTATGTAACCTTGGTTCCCTGAAGGGAACGAGATGTTGCGTGTAAACGCTGTGGGAACGCCCCCTGCGTTGTGCGTCATGAAGCACCTATGGAATCAGTCCAATGGAGAGATGGAACGTCATAGGCGGGTGATGTCATCGACCAGGAAACTATAAAGCACCCCAAAAACACAAGCGCAACAGCTTCTGATAGGCCTGAAGGAAGCACTAATGGGCATGCTGGGAGTATGACATAGACACGCAGCGTCTCGTTCCCTTCAGGGAACCAAGGTTACTGTACATACATAACCAGAGACGATCCCTATCAGGGAACTTTGAGCTGCGTGTAAACTCTGTGGGCACGCAAAAACGCCAGTGTGAAGTCAAAGTGCACATTCAGACGAAAGCACCTGCACTCCTGGATTGGAGCTGAAGTCAAAATGATAAAACTTTACCAACCTTCCGCATCACAAACATCTCGGATAGATACTCCTGACAAGATAGCCTTAGAGGCAGCCATACTCCTGGTTGAATGAGCCCGGACAGCCAAAGGAGAAGGCTGACCGACAGACTCATAGGCAAGTGAGATGGCCTCAACTACCCACTTGCTCAACCTGAGATTAGATGCAGGACAGCCCTTCTTAGGCACCCTCGTGCGAACTTCTGGCCTCGTCCTCAAAGTGCCACAAAAGAAACGAGTTACAAGTGGGTGTCTCGCGAGAGAGGCTCCACTCAAAGGGACATGGTAAGCAGATAAGGCTTCCATGTACACCTTCAGTGTGGAGTGGGATAACCCTGTGGAGAAACGCTCCTGAAGGAATTCCTGCACTGCATCCACTGGGCAGTTAACTGGGTCCAACTGGTGTTCTTAACACCAAGAGGTGAACATTTTCCACCTCAAGGCATGTAATTTCCTTGTGGCCAGAGCTCAGTCGAGAGAGCAGATTCTATGAGCTGGGCCCCCTCAGAGGCTACGCCAACAACCTCCATAGATCTGGGCAGGGGTGAAGTATCAACCCGCTCACCTGAGAGAGAAGGTCCCTCCTGATCGGAATCTCCAGAGGAGAGCCGACGAGGTGAGAAATTAGGTCAACAAGCCAAATTGGGGCCAGCATGGGGCTACCAGCAATAGACTGACCCCGTCCTGGTGAACCCTCTCCAGAAATCCTGGGAGCAGAGCAATCAAGGGAAATGCATACAGGGGTGACCTCGGTCACTCCTGTACCATCGCGTCCAACCCCAGAGGGGCTCGCTGGATAGGAGCTCCACCACCTTGCTGTAGTCTCAACTCCCCGGGCCTTGGACCCTGCCTCGACAGGATGTCTGCCCCCTGATTTAAATACCCCAGGATATAAATGCCCTCAATGAAAGAAGCTTCCCCTGGGACCATGGGATGATCTGGCAAACCAACTTGTATAGCGGGCGTGAAAGCAGACCCCCCTGATGGTTTATGTAGGAGACCACCGATGTGTTGTCTGACTGAACAAGAACGTGGAATAAGAGCAAGCAGCAGCCTGCTTCTTCAGGAGGCAGCAGTACTGCCTCCTCACTCACGTTCACGTCATGAATACACTTTACAAAGCCGAAATATTTCATAATGGCTTGGAATGTAATGCGGTGCTTTAAATGATGATGCAGCCTTGGAAGAGAGAGAGCTCGCAAGTGTCTCTTCTACCCGCGGCAAAGCGCCATATTTCTTTTATTGTTTTGTAAATGATTGTCAGAAGCTGGCTTTTTCCATAATCTCGATACCTCAGTATGGAGATCATGAAAGAATGGCAAGCACCGGTGTGGAGGTTCAGGATCACTGGATCTAACAGGTAAAGGCAGAGATAAGGCAGAGCCCGTCTCTAACCCCGCTGAAAGATCCATTTGCGATCCCCACAATAAGCGTCGCTGCTCAGCCTCGGCAAAAGCGGGACTCAGCGGAGCGTCCATAAAGGCAGACGTTCACAATACTCGCAGTAAGTCCCTTCGATAGCTGACTGGCCATGCTGCACTCTCAAACAAACAACACAAAGAATGTGTGTATCCCCACCAATTAGATAGCACAAGCAATCGCCATAGAAATTGAACACCATTGAACACCATACAAAATTGTTTGTGTGGTGTAAATTGTGATAACTCCTGCCTAGCAAATACTAAGGACCGACACAGTGTTTACACTCAGACAGATTCACACATAGTGCTTTCTGAAGGCACAGAAGCTGTTGCGCTTGTGTTTTCGGTGTGCTTTATATTTTCCTGGTCGATGACGTCACCCGCCTATGACGTTCCGTCTCTCCATTGGACTGATTCCATAAGTGCTTCATGACGCACAATGCAGGGGCGTTCCCACAGCATTTACACGCAGCTCGAAGTTCCCTGATAGGGAACTATTGTTTCTAGCCATGTATTCGTTGAAATATTTACATATTTTTCATATTTTGTTTTGATTTTTTTTTTTCTTCTAATTTGGTATTGTTTTTCAATTCCTGGCTTTGGTTTTCTAAATGTTACCAATTCCAAGTTTGACAAAAAAAATTGCAGCTGTAAGCTCATTCCCCATACTGTTGGCAGAACAGACATATGTACCAGGTTTTTTTTTTTTTTTCTTGCATTCAGCAAGCCCCGAGTGGGAGCTCTTGTTGAGTTGCTTTGTAAGTTTGGGATCTTTTCTAGGGAAGAAGGGACAGCAAAGACAAGCCCCAACAAGAGCTTAGGGGATTAAGTTCATTCTCACTGCCAATTCGTCACCTTCCTTGTGCCCTCTGCTAGTGGTCTCAATGTGCTGCAGTGTTTTGTGGTGGCTGATTCACTTCAGTGAACAATCATAAGAAACATCAGCTCCTCCAAAAGCAGGAGGAAAAATATCCTCGGGGTTTTAGTCCCTCATCGAATACAAGGGGACAAAAAAAAGCGGTAAATCATGAAGTTGAACGCAAGCTGCTCGGGCCGCAAGCCGAACAATGTTGGAGTATAGAAGATCCTTAGTGAGCCTTTGTATCAATGTGTCAGTTATGTACTACTTTCTGTTAAAAAAAAAGTTGATTATGAGGATTTGTTGTAAAGATTGTCAATCTAATGCTCATGTGATCCAATATGCATGGTCTCAGGACCGAAATCTCTCCGTTATGAACTCCATGAATCAACTGAGGAAAATGCAACGACTTCAAATGATTTGAATGCTTCACTAGTCTTAAATATTCAAGCGTTTCTTTCTTAGATGTTGAATCACCTTAAAAGCTAATGGTGAGATGATGGACAGTTGTCGAGTGATGACACGGCTCGGTCTTCTTGCACTGGGTACCCTCTTGTGAGCAAACACTTATTGTTGAGTCTGTCTGTGTATGAGTACCCCACTCTGAATGGATTCATTGAGTCCATGGATGAGTAACCTCGGGCTGCTCGCTCTTCAAAAGGATCCTCTAGTGTGTCTTTGAAAGCAGACTCCTTCACTGTGAATCTGTAGGGGGACTCTATACTCATTTAACAGTGGTTTTGGAGTAAGCCTCACACTTGGGGTGTCTGGCCCAATGGAGAGAGATAGAAGCTACAAAAAGGTGAAGAAACCGCAGGCTTACCGCAGACCAGGATTTTGTTTCAGTCTCGAGGAGGCGCTGCCTGTTTCCGAGCCCCACAACAATTGGGTGTAATTGGGACTTTTGTCTGAGTAGCATTTCTTCAAAGACAAGGGAGCCTCTCGGATAACCGCCATTATAGTTGTCCTTTGGCCTGGCAATTAGTATTTGAATTAGATGGTCACAAACCAAACCCTTAACACTCGTTTAGTATGACTGATATGGGGGCGACACACGAACAATGAGCATGAGAGCACTAGTGAAAATGCTTCTATTCTGAATTTTGCTCATGTAATGTGAAATGTTTCATTACAAATTATATCATCAGCATAACATTTTGAGTAAAAAAAAAGTCAGGTAGCACTTTCATTTACAGTCCTGTTCCCCATGTACATTCTATAGTAATTGGAATGCACATAAATTGATGTACTGTAAAATAAAGTGCCAACCAAAAGCTGAATTAAAAGAGTTTCATGAAGTGAAATGAATGTCTTCGACGGTGAATGAAATGGAGTGAATGAAAAGGTGTGTGCAAAACTAGATGATCAAGTTTCCAGATCCTTAAATCTCACTTATCTCACTTTTTGCCCAAGTTAAAATTAAATTTTGAATATCAGATTTTAATGTGGTCTCACATTTTTGGATCTCACTCTATAATGTAACTTCAAGGGATGCCACAGATGGCTAAAACAATGGTTATATTATTTAGAGATGCTATTTGAAGAAAAACAAAAGCCAGCCTATACACTCACCTAAAGGATTATTAGTAACACCATCCTAATACTGTGACCCCCTTTCGCCTTCACAATTGCCTTAATTCTACGTGGCATTGATTCAACAAGGCGCTGAAAGCATTCTTTAGAAATGTTGGCCCATATTGATTGGATAGGATCTTGCATTTGGTGGAGATTTGTTCAAGAAACAAATTTGAAATGATTCGAGCTTTGTGAAATTGTGCTTAATCCTGCAGGAAGTAGCCATCAGAGGATGGGTACATGGTGGCCATAAAGGGATGGACATGGTCAGAAACAATGCTCAGGTAGGCTGTGGCATTTAAACGATGCCCAATTGGCACTAATGGGCCTAAAGTGTGCCAAGAAAACATTCCCCACACCATTACACCACCACCACCAGCCTGCACAGTGGTAACAAGGCATGATGGGTCCATGTTTTTATTCTGTTTACGCAAATTCTGACTCTACCATCTGAATGTCTCAACAGAAAACAGGACTCATCAGACCAGGCAACATTTTTCCAGTCTTCAACTGTCCAATTTTGGTGAGCTCTTGCCTCTTTTTCCTATTTGTAGTGGAGATGAGTGGTACGCATTGGGTTCTTCTGCTGTTGAGAAGACATTGACATTCAGTTTGGAGTTCAGGAGATTGTCTTGACCAGGACCACACCCCAAATGCATTGAAGCAACTGCCATGTGATTGGTTGATTAGGTAATTGCATTAATGAGAAATTGAACATGTGTTATATATATGGGGCGGCAGTGGCTCAGTGGTTCATGTAGGTTGTCTACAAACCGAAAGGTTGCTGGTGCAATCCCCGGTTCCACCTGACCAAGTGTCGAGGTGTCCATGAGCAAGACACCTAACCCCGGCTGGTCCCGACCAGCTGGATGGCGCCTTGTATGGCTGCCGTCGCCGTCGGTGTATGAATGTGTGTGTGAATGGGTGAATGTGAGGCAAATTGTAAACCGCTTTGGTGGCCATTGGGTCTATGAAAGCGCTATATAAATACAGTCCATTTACCATTTACCATTTATAATCCTTTCGGTGAGTGTATAGGAAATAAAATCATCATGACCAATTTTAGTCCATTTTCTACTGATTTACTCACTGTAAAAATCAACACATATGAATACACATTTTACATTGCTTTACAGTACAATCAACTTGGATGTTTAAGGCAATTATTATTTTTTTTAATGCTTTATTTGATTTATATTTGCCAATTTTCAAAAGTTTAGGGTCGGTAAGATTAAGTCTCTTAAGGTTACCAAGGTTGTATTTATTTGATCAAAAATACAGTAAAAATGGTGATATTGTTAAATATTATTACAATTTAAAATAACTGTTTTAACTCTATTTGTCTGTAGTTTGACTGCCCCTTAACAATCAAACAAGTACAAATCACAACATGACATCATGACTTTTGCGTAAACATACACGCCAAATTCGAGTCAAGTGGCGTGTTATCTCGACGCATTTTGAGCTATCCGCGTGCATGCATGTATGTCTATGCCATTAACGTCCGCGTCATTCCGCGTGTCTGTACACGCCGTCAAATGTCCGAGCAAAACAAAGCAAAATGTACATCTACATCTGGGGAGCTATGTTTTTCTTTCCTAGGATGGTAAGGGAACATTCATAAATGCCATTAACCCCAGTGACGGGTAGGTTTAGGGACAGGTTTGAGGTAAGTCATATATTTATATATACAGTAATAACGTTAAGTCAACGGCGTTCATAAACACGCTGAAAAGCGATTATGCGTGTTGATAGCACGCCAAAAATGGAAATACGAATTGGCGTGTCATACACACGCTACTGCATGAGATCAGTCTGCAAATCATTCTGCAACTATGAAAAGTTGTCACAATTCGTCATTAAACTGCTAGATTACTAAAACATTTGATAGCAACAACACTTGGAGAGATATTTCAGAAACTCGAAAGGCATCTTGAACTTCCACTGGCACCTATTGGAGTCGATTTTGTGCAAAAGCACACGATTTCAGTGATGCCATTGTAGTAGTGACAGTCAGATATAATGAATTCTGCGAGCAAGAAAGCATTGTGGATATTTTATCACTGACTAAACCATAGGACTAAACATTGCCCCTGATTTTTTTTTTTTCTTTGCAAAACCACACTACAGTTTAAGATGAATTCAAAATAAAGGGGCGGGATACGAAACTTTACATTCAAATGTTGGAGCCCGGAAACACAATCTCGGTGTGTTCCAAAGTTCAAGTTTGGTGAAATCTGACCTGCGAATTTGTATCAGAAGATGGATAGATCACAACGTGACCTTTAAGCTGAATTAAAACAACACAAACTTTAAAGCTTGCAGGAAAGACTTTCTTTTATTGATTTTATTAGTTATTCATGTTGAATTTATGGTTGAATCTATGGCTTGTGTGATGACACGTCACGTCCGTGACTGGGTCTGAAGCAATTCCGTATGCTTAAAATGTAGTTTGACTGTCCCTTAACAATCAAACAAGTACATTTGTTCACTATCTCTATGTGACCTTGCAAAGCGTCAGTGCACCTGCACATTTTCCCCGATCACGGCGTGCGTTCGCACTAATGAGAGTACGATTTGTCTTTAGTTAGCCAGAATGCCCCCCACAAAACAATTGCATCCTGTTAGTTGCCCCAGTTATTTAAAACAACTTGAGCCTGTTTAGATGTGTCTGAATTATGCAAATCTGCATGGGGACAGCATTGTTGCACACATATATATCCCTAGAGGGATGAGCCTGTAAACACCATGGCGGCATTCTTCCCTCGGCCCCGAATTTCCCCCTCAGCGCCCAGTCGATAAATAAAGGCAACGTTAAAGGGGTCTAATCCCGGGGATGACCCCGCTTTGTCACGTCACCTCTCCAGAGCTGAAGGGGGACGGGTGGGGAGAAAAATGGGGGAAAACGCTCCACATTAAATCCACAACAGTGCACGTCTAAGCTGTCACCTCTGTAAATGACCTCAGGCCTCGAATGGGCAAGACAGCAGAAAAGGACACACTTTATAACTCGGGCTCAATTCAGCCCCGAAGGCCCCACCTCTTATTTTGGCTGCACAAAGTGTTGTTGCCGGCTTCTCTGTACATTAATCTTCAACCCCCCGCTTGCCCCCCCACCCTCCATCTCCACTTGGACGACTCCCTCCATTGTAGCCCGGCTCATTGTAATGTGAGCCTGACTTCATCTCTATGCACCGGCAGGCAGGACTGTCTTTTCCTCTGTCCTGCGCCCCCACCCTCTCGCCTCGTACCCCTGCCTTAATTGCCTCGGACCACCAGTATGTTGCGGCTGCAGATGTCTCTCTCCTTAATTTGCGTAGGGAGCACAATCAGCCCCATCTGCTGCAGTTTTTCCTTTCCACCGGCGGCCCCCCTCCCCGAAGAAATCACCTCTGCTCTCGCTTAAGTCTCCACGGTAAGCCCCCCCCCCCCCCCCCCCCCCCCTACCCCAGAGCCAAAAAAGCCACAACTCCTACTCCTCCTAAAGAAAACCTTGTCAGTGGGGCTGGGATTGAAAGCCTATCAAAAAGCTATAGAAGAGTGCTTTGCTTCGGAAGGGCACAATCGAGGGGTTGGTGTGAAATGAGGGCCCCCTACCAGTTTACTTTTTTCCAGCGCTACTCCCTGTCAGGCTTCTGAAAGAGGCTCGGGCTGCAGAATCGGGGACAGATGGGAGGACTTTAGGGAGGAATAATCAGAACGCGCCGCGGCCGATAAAGGTACTGCGTAGCGCCGTTGTTTATACAAAACAAAATAAAGTACACAAGCATAAATCCTCTCAATGGGCTGCGTGACACTCGGCCAAATGCAGGCGGGCGGACGGACTCCCCCCGGACTTGCGCCATGTCTGGCTCTTTTTCACGTTGTTGAGGAGCAAATGCAGATGGTGTGTAACAAGGTGGGCTATTCAGGGTTTTTTTTTTTTTGTAATCCTTTCAGGGATAATATTTTAAAGTTCTACGAGAGAATATCATTCTTGCGATAATAGACAGACAGAGCAATTACTCTTCGAGTGACAGATGAACAGAACTGGCATTTTGACTGACATCTCCAGTCAGATGCCCATAGATTGCATTGGAATGGACACTGAGAGTTGAGAATGATTGATGGTGCGTTGGGAGACAAGGGAACTCCCTGTTTTTGTGCATTTTCATAATTTTGAGAGACGTCTTTTGTTCTATCAAACAAAGCTCTTTCTAGTTTTTTTTTTATTCTTTGTCTTTCGACTAAAATGAGGGTGTGAGATGAGTGAAGCCACTGTCACCCGTGCGGACCCTTATTATGGAGGGTTCAGTGAGCATTTGTGTCAGTTCATGTGTGCAATTGATTCTCCTTTCTTCCTTTTATTTCAACTCTAATTCTAAATATATTGAGGACGTTTGCACAAATTTGGGCAAATGACCGCTTTCAATCATGTCTGAGATCTTGTGCTTGTGGATTTTTGTGCAGCTGGACCGTGTAAAACGATGTCAAACAAACTTGTCGGACTACATTTGACACACAACGCAATTCAGGAAATCATGTGTACAAATGTAAAATGTTGTGAGGGGTATAAAGTGTTTGCTATGAGGTTGCTAGAGCATTCTGGGTTTCCTAGCTCAGGTCAAATCAGAAATGGTGCTGCTACTTTCTTGTGCTCCAGGTTTCCAGTCACACACACAGGAGTTTGGTCCTTCATTATGGTTCCTTCTAAATGAGTGAACATTTGTCCTCAAGTTTTTTTTTTTTGTCCTCAATGAAAATTTGTCCTCAAGTAGACAGCTTTTTATAATGCCTCTTTGCAAACTCAATCTCTACCACCAATTGAGGGTTTTCATGACTATAAACGATGTGGCATTCATTTCATTATATCAATATATTCTTCACTTCTTTCTCTGCTTCTTTCCCAACTTATAGGCAAATTGTCTTTGCAGTGATTTAAAATGTTTACATTCTAAATATGTAGATGTAATATCCTAATATCTCACCATTTGCTATTTTTAGCTGCATGCCAGTGCATATCTACGGTCACATGACTCTTGTCTCATGTTTGTGATTTTCACTACTCTGGGACTCTTACAACAGATGGCACAGCTTAATCCCCTGACATTAGTTAGATAATGTAATTGACAAATAAAGGCTTCACAACTACTAGCCCTATGCTCAACCCCCACAGGTAGCATTATAATCCCTTTAAATGGTGATATGATAGAAGAAGTGAAATGATAGAAGCTGCCTAAGGCTAGACTAATGACATTTGTGCTTCTTCCTCAACTCGCTAAGAGCTGAATGCAGTTTTGATGAAATATAAACCCTGCAATGAATGCAATTTATATGAATCCTAGCCTAGCTAATAAAATAGCTTCTTTATAAGCTTCTATGTAAGTATTGTATCGTCACATTAATGTACAGTGACCCCCAACATTATTTATATCATTCTAAGATGATATTGTTATATGCCTTTTTACAGTATTACAGTGATCATACTATTCTTATACAGTGACATTGAAACAGATTTAAGGCTTTTAATATTGAAGAATGTACATTTTGCAATAAAGAAGTACTTTTAAAGTTAATTATATTTAAATTAAATTTATATCAAGTGATATGTCAGTAAATGTGTTAATGTATTTGCACTATACTTAGTATAAAATAAATGTATTTTAAATACATTTTGGAATAGATTTTTTGGTAACACTTTAGAATACGGTTCCTTCGTTAATGAATAACTACACAAGAACTAATGAGTAACACAATATTAACAATCTAGTAACTATTATTAACTAACAAGAAACTCTGATTAACGAACTAGTAAGTAATAGCGCACAGACGAAAGTGGTAGTTCACTATTAAGTAATCAATAACTACTATTTTTTTAATACTTCCCAGAGAACCACTGAAAAAGTTTATTAATAATCTAGTAACTGCTATTAACTAAAAGAAACTCTTATTAACGAATTAGTAAGTAATAGCTCACAGATGAAAGTGTTACTAGATACTTCTGTGGGAATTATTGTATTAACTAATAGTTAATGTACTAATTATTTGGATCCGTATTATAAAGTGAAGATCATTGGAACTAACTAGTAATTACTCAAGTGTTACTACATGATCTAGTCATGATTTGTGCAAATGTTTGAGATTTTTTGGTGAACTTTAGTAACTTTTAGAAAATGTCTTTAGTAACACTTGAGTAATTACTAGTTAGTTCCAATGATCTTCACTTTATAATACGGATCCAAATAATTAGTAATTCCCACAGAATTATCTAGTAACACTGTCATCTGTGAGCTATTTCAACTAAAAATTGAAAATGACACAAGTGTTTTGGGGGCCTGAAAGCACTAACTTTTGAAAACGTTTAAAGTGCAAAATTTTGAGAGCGAGACCATTATCGTCTCGATATAAACTACAAAAACAGACATTTGTGAAAACGGTGACGTCACGCGCAAGTTTGTTACATGTTCAGTCTAAAGGCGTGTAAGTGTTGCTTTACAAAATAACATCGCCAACTACTGGCCTGACATGAATATTACAGCGTTTTTAGTCATTTTCGTTGATCCGTAGATCGTTTTGACAATGATGTCATCTGCACATTATGTTTTTAGTTTATCGTTGTCATGTAAACATATCCTTAGTTTACAATTACATTACATTTATCCATTTAACTTGTCAGAGGTCGCACACCTCTGGAGCAACTAGGGGTTAAGTGTCTTGCTCAGGGACACATTGGTGTCTCACAGTGGAATTGAACCTGGGTCTCTCACACCAAAGGCATGTGTCTTATCCACTGGGCCATCACCACCAGTTTGATATTTTGTGTCTAATGCAATGCAATACAGACCTTTCAACCTTTTGGGGCCATTATATGGATAAAATAAAAGGATCTTATTACTAAAATGGTCTAAGGATAATGATAAGCTGTTTTTATTCTGACAGGTTATCAGGGGAATACAGTGCTAATTGTGCCGTTTTCCTTGACGGATCCACTATGTCTGGCGAGGGACAGTGGGGACATAGGTGCGAGTGGCACTGACACTCATAATGAAGGCTGTAGGCCTCGGCCCAGTCTCAGGACATGAACCCCCCACAGAGCCCGCTTTGCTGTGAAGCACCGCCTTTTGTTTGCCATTTATTTACCTTGCTTACCCAAGCCATGGTGGTGAGAACAATGAGGTCTAGATCAACAGCTCCTTGAATGGCTGCGGCTTCTTTATCCTTTGCCTCTGAACACTGGTTACCTCCGAAAGCCAGTGATTAAGATCCCAACGGGCTATCTTCAGTTCAAAAGCACAAAGGAACTCCACTTATCCAATAAAGAGTCCCACATTCTGCATCCGTAGCTTGTTGCCGTTAGATATGGTGGTACGAACGCCACGTGAGAATTTAGACACTTAAGACACCATTATTATCTTCAACTTTGGGTGTTTTTTTTCACTATTGTTCAAAAGTTTGGATTCTTAAAGTTGCATTTATCAAAATACAGTAAATATTTTGAAATATTTTTACAATTTAAAACGACTGTTTTCTACCGTAATATATTTTAAAATGCAATTTATTCCTGTGACGCAAAGCTGAATTTTTAGCCTCCGTTACTGCAATCTTCAGTTTCATGAATATTAAGTATGGTCTTGAATGCACATACATGCAATATATATATATATATATATATATACACACACTGGATACTGAATGAGGCTGAACTTAGCCTTTATGTTTTACAATTACCATTGATCTTCACAAAGTTTATTAATGCAGCATAAGGGTGTTCTTTTTCTTCTGTGATGTTTAGTTTCTGAATATCGGAGGTTGGTTTGGCTGCATGGGGTAGAAGGGAGGTTTGGGAACCGGTGGTCCCAACCAGCTGCATGGCAAAACGCCGCCCATTCCCTGCTCAACAACAAAAGATGAAAGCGTGTCCTGCTGGGTGGCAAAGACACCAGGTGACTAGAGCAACCTGAAGGGTGAAGCCCAATGTTCCCTAATGCAGAAGAAAGCAGGATCCCATTCTTTGGCCACCATTTAAGCATTTTGCAAAAGGGGAGTTGTTTCTCCAGCTTTTTAAACATAACCGCATAATCCTTTCCCTCTCTAAACACACAATAGAGTGGTAAGAAGGTGGCACCGCTGAAGCCTTCCATAATAAAACCGAGCATTATGGACCAATGCACACAGGTCAGGTTTCACAGGGGAATCCAGGACTGTCTGCACTACTACGAAACATTCAGTTTTTATTTTAAGTCATCATTGCATAAAACAAGTGATATTTATTTGAAATAATAGGTTTGTGAAGTTTGAAAGCATACTGTGCATGTACTGAGCATACAGTCACTATACAACGAAGTAGAAGAATGATCTGTTCAAATCCAAGGAAAATATGGGCTTCATTTTTGGCAAATATGGGTGAACTCTGCAAAGATTGACAAACATGATAAAACAAAGGAAAACACTAGTTTTTTTTTTTTTTTTTGCATAAATGGCTTGGACTATAAGAATGACCCTAACTTTTTGAAGTTGGTTACATGAAAAGGGAGATTTTTATTGTTTTAAATGTAGTTAAAAAATGTTTATATTTTACTTTACTTCAGTTTTATAGTATAATATATGTATTACATTGTTTTGTTTGGCAATCCAGTGTTCCATATCTTTGCTAGCACACTCTAAAAATGCTGGGTTGTTTCAACCCAAATTTGGGTCAAATATGGACAAACCTATATGTTGGGTTAAAAATGGACAAACCCAAATGTTGGGTTAAAAATGTAATTAAAAAAATTACAAAAAAAAAGTTACTGAAAGTGAAAGTTGAAGTTGGGTTAAAATTTTAAATTAATTTTTTTAACCCAACATTTGGGTTTGTCCATATTTGACCCAAATTTGGGTTAAAACAGTGTTTAGAGTGCATCATTGAGTCTTTAAAACTTAATCCAAAACCAAAGGAAACAATGAAACTTTTTTTAAGACATTACATAACCAATATTAGGTGTTTCCATGGTATCAGAATTGTTTGCATGTTGTGTTTACACAGTGGTCAAAATAATAGGTTCAGAAGTTCACGCGATAAACCCGACTTGCAAAGGGAGTCCACAATTTATGGGTGTAAAGGGGAATCATAAATGTGACACTATCCTTTTCTCCTTATATTTATTTCATGTTCAAATATTGTCTATTGGCCTTTGAAATAATGGGTATTAAACATTAAAAGTACTACCTGAAAAAGTCTATGATATTAAGGTAAATAAAACATTTTTGAATAATGACAAAAATGATTAATTACTAAAAATGTATAAACAATAAACACACAATGTCTTTACAAAATGATCCAACTTAAATTATTGCAATTTATAATATCCTGTGTGGAATATATTATAGTAGATTAGAGGTATAGAGGAGCATTAAATTCAGCCCTTAGGGAAATAAGAAAATAATTTAATGAGCAAATAGACTGGTCAGATTTATTTTGCCTATTAAATTATAATAATAGATGTTTTATTGGTGTCAGCATGACGTGCACATCATCATCATCATTGTTGTCTTAAATATTTAAGATATTTAGGCTTAGATTATTCACTCTAAACAAAAATGGTGCTATATAGCACTAAAATTGGTTCATTGGCTTGTAATCAGGGGAACCACTTTTGGCATATAGCACTTATCTTTATCAAATGGTGCTATGTAGAACCATAAGAGGTGCAATAGAGCACCATGACCACTGCAAAGAACCCCTAAAGAACTGCTGAAGAACTGTTGTTGTTTTTTTTTTTGTTTTTTTTTAGAGTGTTGGCTATAATTATGGTAGAGATGGAATTTCCATTTTTTAGGAAAGATTGTGTTAAACTTAAAAAAATAGTAAAACCATTGCTTTAAAATTATTAAGTAGCTAAATCAACATAATGCTTAATTGAAAAAACCTAAGTTATGTGAATTTGGAAATTGTTTCTGAATTTTTTTGATTAAGCATGAAGTTTATTTACTTAATTTTAAGGCAACTGGTTTTGGCAATTTTTTTAAGTTAAGTAAACTGATCGCTTTTATAGTGAATTTTCTCTACCCTTTGATGCGCAAGCTATGGATACCCCTTCTAATGCACAAAATGGGTCTAAAAAGACCTGGTTGCCTTAAGATTTTAAGTTCATTGAACTGGAAAAAGTGAGTTTTTTGAAGGACAATACAATGAAGGAGATTGATTTAAGCATCAGAAACTCAAAATATTATGTTATTTGAACTACATAAATTATTTAAGTTGATTTAACAAAAAAACTGTTGTGATTACAAATCATGAAAATATTTTTTGCAGTGCATTTACTATATGTTATTTCATGCATGGGGTGGCATTTTTTTTTTTTTTTTTTTGGATTTCAAGGTCAAGGTGACCTTAGCCTAAACGTTCAAATATATTAGGCAATATCTAGATGTCTTTCACAAAATATCAAAAATGTTCTGTGACAAAAAAAATTATTAAATAAAACATGCATGAAATATACAAAAGCAGCCGTGTTGAATTGTGAAATGTGTGGCAGGTCCATATTCCTATATGGGTAATTTTTGATAAATCCCTGGATTAATAAATAAAAATACATTTCTTTCAAATATTCAGCAGATCTTTTTAGACCCATGTTGTGCATTAGTGACACAAAAACGATTTTTATTCCAAAAATACGAAAGGAAAAATTTAAATAAGGATTTGTAATGATCTAAAACAAGTTAATTGAGGAATACCTGGAATACTGAATGATGAAATTAATTTCTTGCAAAGATATAGAAAATGAAAACTCAGTCGGGCCTATTTAGACCCATGTTGTGCATCAGAGGGTTAAAATTCAGGGTCGAAATATCTACATAGTCAGACATATTTATGTCTAAATTACACCAATCAAATGATTTTTAAAAGTTTGTTCAGATCATGAAATAGGTGTCCTCTTTTTGCAGTGTGTGAACTACAAGCTGGTTTAGGGTGTATCTCAGTCTTTGAATTGAGATGCACGTTCAACAGAAAAGGTGTACTGATCATTACAGTCTGTGTTGTCAAAAGAGAAGTCCCACATGAAGATGATTATTCTCCCCTGCAAACCTTCATCTTGTCAGTCCGTCATAGACAGGCAGTAGAACTGATGACTCCAGACCATTACCCTGTGAATGAGAGATGGCAGGTCTAGTTAGTTTGGAAAGGGTATTCGGTAGTATGTTAATCATTCTCGTGACAGAGTACTGGCAAGAACCCATCAAAAGCCTCAGTGTCAGGTCCTCAGGACGAATGATGGATCGCCCCTCTCTGAGCTTCCAGAGGAGTGATCAGCAGCCTCCTCTGGCTTTACAATAATGAGGACAGGAAGCCCAGTTTGAAAAAGAAGTGCTACGTCAAGAAGTGGAGTGGGTTCCTCAGCCTTGAATAAGAAAAAGAGAGGTCACGATTGATCAGCAGCTTTATTGATCATTGCTCCCACTGCTCTCCCAATCTGGAGGTGTGAGCGGGGCAGCTGAGGCGTCGCACCAACGCCAAACCCCAGGTACTGTGCCCACTTTGCATTATTCCTCTAACAGGAGGATTAGGAACGCTCTTTAGCATGCAAAAATAAGTTACAGCTTTCTCTATACATGTAGGCTAAAGACTCAAACACATGCCAATACTTCTCAGTGACAGTGACAAATGGTTTGTATATTTGTATGCGGGAGACTCCCGGAATGTCTGCTGATTGCGAGGGGATTAATGAAGATGCCGAAGACAAAACGCTGCAAGGTTTGGCTGCATTTCACGTGTAAAATTACGTGCCGATTGTCTGAAGCCCATGTAGAATCACACCAATCCATTGACTGATAGCGCATCGCCGCCTTGACGCTCTTACGTCGTCATATTATATTAGTGTGTATTATCTGATTTCATTGTGCGAAATGATAGAGTGGAGCTCAACTCTAGTCTACATTGATGGGTGGAGTAGTGGGAGTGGCCTGCGGAGCTGAGCATTGCAATGCACTATGGGGATTGTTGTCTACGACCCACAAGCACTAAAAAGTAATTTTCTGCTTTTTATCAGCCAAGAAGGACCCAAATTAGAAATTTATAATACTATGCCACTACATACTGTATGGTTGGAGAAAGGAGAAATGGTTATAGATTAGGAGGAAACTTTCCTAGAGTCGACTGCAAGTCAATTTACATTTCACTGTCATGTGACTTGTGACATGGGGCTGACTGCCTACACAGTGCTACAACAAATACTAACCCCTAAACCTACCCTAAACAGTGGATGTCTTATTACATACTTGTCTGAGAAAATGTTCAACAACAGAATGGACAGCGTAATATTTACTGTTGGCATTTTATTCTATTTTAATAGGCCTCCAGATGTTAGCGGAAAGAAGAAGATAAAAAAAAAAAAAACATCAATCAGCATATGTGACGGACATGGTTTATGCTATATTTGCTTCCTGCTTAGAAGGCTCAAGGAACACACTATAACCTTGAATAGGGTACTTTTTAGGGGACAGCCATTTCTAATGGTGTCTGGAACCATAGCGGACGTTATTAAGTGCACTCATTCAATCCCCCAATGCACTGCAATAACGTGTGTACAACCGATGTATGCCCAATGCCCCGAGAACACCCAGAATGCACTGTGAGAGTCTTTAAAATGAACAAATCTTTTTTCGAGTCATTTCGTTCATTTCGTTCGTTGATTGAACCAAATGACTCGAAAAAAGATTTAGATGAAAGAGTTAGAACAGGAGAGTCACGAACGCACATCACAGAAGTGAACAAGGCAAGCATTTGTGCTTGTAAAACGTAAAGTTTTTTTTTGTAATGACCGATCACTTCGCTAGATAAGACCCTTATTCATTGTCTGGTGTCGTTTACAGCCATTTGAAGCTGCACTGAAACTCTCATTTAGACCTTGAACCGTTTGGTGCCCAGTGAAGTCCATCATATGGAGAAAAATCCTGGAATGTTCTCAAAAACCTTAATTTCTCAAAAAACTTAATTTCTTTTCTACTGAAGAAAGAAAGACATGGACATCTTGGATGACATGGGGGTGAGTAAATTATCAGCAAAAGTTTTTTTTTTTTTAAAGTGAACTAGCTACTCCTTTATGTTAAACCCTGATATGTTAGAAGAACAGAGGGATCTAGAATCTTCAACTCAAAGGTCTGTGACGAATCACCTGAACTGCAACAAAGAAAACTCGGCTTGGCCATGATATGTGGTCTCAATTCATTTTCCACCTTTTCTAATGGTGGAAAACAGAGATGCCTTTCCAATTTTACCATTTACCATTTGCCCCTCTGTTTCATGTGGCCTTTTGCCCTAATCTCTCCCTCCCTCCTTAGTCCTGCCAGCATCACAGAACTCGCAGTTATTGCCGATTTCTAACTTCCCCTGGAACTAATGTGATAAAATCTAAGAAAAAGGCAAGGTAGACAAAGAGAAAGATGTAGCCCTGGGCAGGACGGCTAGCAAAGGTCTAAGCCAAGGCAACAAGTGCCTTTGGGACCTAATGGGATTTTCAGGGGCTTGCATTGATCTCCTGCATGCCCATTCACAGAGTCTTTTGGCAGCCGGACGGCACACTTCAGCCCCCCCAGCTCTCTCTGGTGCACAACCAGAGCCCCCCGTGCAAAAGCAGATCAGCCGCGCTCTGAGGTCACAGCTACAGGTGATACTAATGGACAGAGGATCCGTCATTAGTCTAAGAGCGCTGAACCACTGCATATGGTACAACTCACTGCTGTTTAGACAGATTAGACTGGAAGCATTATACACTATCATGTGTATTTTGTAGTTTTCCAGTATACAAACTCTTATGTTTAAGGCTCAAATAGCACGCGTTGCATCATGCTCTTACAACAAAAACTGGTCTTAATTTATGACAGGTGGTATCAGGTAATAATGCCATGAACTTTGATACTGTTGCCACGAAATGGACACTTTTTGACACTTAAGTTGCATGAATGTCATTCTATTAGATACAAAAGGTTAAATGGCATCTGCAAACAAATAGTCGATTTTAGTCGATATATGGCATCTGTTCTCTTAACTAACCACAAGTGTACTTCATCACATTAAATAAAATGAACATAATCCACTCATTTTTGACAACCAAAAAGTGTAATGGTGGTTCATTTATAACAGGATATCTAATATTTAACCTTATCTATTATAAATATACCTAAAAGCAATTTGATTGGAAACTTTTTTTACTGTCTGAAAGTGTTTACACTGAATTGAGCATCACTTAGTTTAAAATTTTGTTAAGAAGCAAAAATATTTGGTAACACTTTAGTTTTGTGTACAATTTTAAATATTAATAGTTGCCATGAGCATTCATATTATAGGATATTGGCTGTTTATTAGTACTTATAAAGCCCAAATCAATGCCTTATTCTGCATGACCATATTCTACATCCCTTAATCCTACCCAATACCTAATCTTAACAATTTACTAACTATTAATAAGCAACAATAATTAGGAGTTTATTGAGGCAAAAGTGGTTAATAGTGACCCAAAACTGTGTGTGACCATATATGCATATATTTTTAGGTATAGCGCAAGTGTTCAAATGAAGAGTTCAGATGCAAAAGCCTCTAAATGCCATTTGAAATTTTCTTCTTTAATGATGATTTTTGTCAAACTTGTATATTTAAGTTCAGTAATTTCACTTAAATAACAATTAATAGGTAATTATCAATGCCATTTAAGTGAAATCACTGAACTTAAATATACAAGCTTGATAAAAATGATCATTCTAGAAGAAAATTTCAAATGGCATTTAGAGGCTTTTGCATCTGAACTCTTCAAATACTTTTTATGTTATCATAGAACTGAATATGCCATGGTATTTCCGTAGTACTTAACGCATGTCCCATAAACCATTGTGGTACAACAGTCCTTTTTGGTACTTTTTATTAGTTTAACGCAAAGTGTTCTGGCTCCAATGTGGTCCTCATTCTCCAAACCGAACCCTGAAACATACTTGATTTGATGATTTGTCACTAGATAGCTTTTACACTAAAAATAGCACTTTTTTCAGTGAACATTTATTATGGTTCATTTATATGAATTCACAATTAAGTAGTAAAAGTGACTCATTCAAATCAAAGACATTATAATCACACCATTTTTGTTTATTGGTACATTTGCACAGAGCTATTACCTCACGCCAGTGTTCGTCATTGCTCTAAATGTTACCATAACAAGAGCGCGAACACTTGTTCATTCATCAGTCTTGCCACGTCTGTTGTTACAGCATGTACTGTATATAGACAAGTGGGTTCATTCTTTGCAGCGAGGGCTTCCTTTGTGTCACTGACGGCCACAGAGAGAGCTCCAGGGCTTGATCTGAGGGTGGGCAAATCTGACAGCCCACACTTTGAGTCAAGGGGGAAGGGAGCCAGTAGCTCTGTCAGGCAATCTTCAAGTGGCAAAGCTTTTCAAAGCTTTGTTATCCACTTTGGGATGCCCCCTCTGACCTCACTGTGGACATGCTTAGCCCTTCAAGGAAATGGAGAGGGATCTAGGGCGTTCTGTATTGTCGTCCGAGGGAAGCAGGGTTCAGACTCGCATGACCGCCATTCCCCAAGGAGCGGTCGGGGTGAAGACCCGGCACAAAGGTGAACCAGGGGAGTTGTCATCGGACACATGAGAGAAGCAGAGCAGCAGAAAGATTTAATGTCCACAAGGCGACCTCCTTGTTTTGCGAGGCTGTAATACACAGCGCCTATTCTCTCTTTGTTTTACTTTTCCTTGTACAACCATGCCGTCCCTCTGTATCCTTCTCACTAAAAGCAACAAAAAGAGTTTCATTGAACTGAATCTGTATTTTCAAGCTCGTGGGTCAAGGGAAAAAGAGATTCAATCGCTTTTCACAATACACAGTTCAAATCAGCTTATGTTTGTAATGCCTGTAAGATTCAGCTCTTTTTTTTTTTTAAATCTAAAAATCTAAAACTTTAGCTCTGGTTCTCTATCGCAATTCAAGTTCAAGGAACAGGTTCTGGTTTCCTGAAACTGGGAATGAGTATCTTATTTGGTTCAACTGGTGTAAATCCGAATTTGTTGTGGCAGATGCTAATGTGATAATTATCGCAATCCTGAAAATCTAACGGAAAAACAATATTAGTCTTGATTTTACCCCAGAAAATATGTGGCTCTGTCTTTGCGGTTGGAGGAAAGTCATGGTAGAAGCAGGTGTGACACACTTGTCTATTATGTGCCAAATCTGCAGCCACTGATTCCCGACATCATCCGCACCTATTTCCAAATCTTAAAAAGCCAAACCAAATCCAACTTTGTGGTTCATTGAAAAGAAAGGCGAAGTGTAAAAGTTGTGCTCCATCTCCTTTGATTTAACCCTTGCTTTGAGATACTGCCCAGTCTGGGTTCATCCCTGGCACGCCAATAGCTACACACAAAATGCAATTAAAAGAAGCTGCCTTCTCATTCTCTGTTCCAGACACTTTCACTCAGAGCTTAATCCATCCCCCAGCTTTAAGACCCTTATGTGATCTGGGACACACGGTTCCCATTCACACCGCTTCATCCTGCTCTTTTGTGTTCTTAATCGTTCCTCAGTATTAAGCAGCCTTGGCAGCCCAATCCCCTTACTAACACACAGCCTTGGCGCTTTGTTAGGTCCCAGGCACATCACCCCCCATCCTCTGAGCTGCGTGCTGCCCCTCTCCTGCCTGAGAGGCCCTCCTTCACGACGCCCGGCTTATCCCATGTTGCTTCACGTGCCAGTTGTGTACCCGCAGACACGGAGAAAGGGGCCTTAACAGACAAATGGTGAAATCTTCTCTATCACTGTGGTCTCATGCACTCACAAATATGCAAAATGTGGCACCTGAGTGCCAGGTAGACTTTATTTTTAAGGTGATGTTGTTATACATTACTTAATCAAACATTTGAAATAAATTAACAACATGTACTTAATACAGAGATACGTTTAGGGTTTGGTTTAGGGTTAGTTACTTGTAGTTATGTATCATTTATTACTGTAGTAGTAACGTGTAATACGTCACCTTAAAATAAAGTGCTACTGCCATGTTTATATCTGTACATGTCTGTTCTGTTCTTCGCATCTGCAATCCTTAAATGAAACTTTATGTGACAACTGAAGAATTGTTGTAAATATTGTGAAAATATTTTAAAAAATCGTGCACACTGAATGTTGTGACTGCTGATGACATTTTGTTAATTTTGTTCAAGTAATTTATTCCTGTCATAGCAAAGCTGAATTTTCAGAAGCCTTTGCTCCTGATTTCATACTTCAGAAATCATTCTAATATATCTAATATGGAATATTTTTTGTGGAAACCTTGATACGTTTTGGTTTCAAAATTTCATAAATAGAAAGTTCAAATGAACAATATTTTTTTGAAATAGCAATATTTGGTAACGCTTTAGATTACAGCCTGGAAAGTTCTGCGTAATTAAAGTGATTTTACAGTGTAACTTTCGGTAATTATAGTGTACCTATAGGCTAACATACTTACAATATAAGTACAAGGGAACAATATTTTAAATTTGGGGAGGTAACAACCAGGAGACTTAAAAAAAATATATTTATACTGTAAGTATTATAACTAAGGGGGTACTTATTCTACTATATATGATATAAAAAAATCGTACATTTGGGAGCAATTTAGCGAGAATATACACTGCATACCTTTTTGAAGTAATGCTGAACCAGTACGTTCTGTATAGGCTTTTTAAAAATTACAGGGTAAATATCTATGCATTTATAATCTTTTTAACAAAAGTGCACTGAAAATGAAAACTATTGCTACTTTTGCTTAAATATTGGGGAAAGATACTATTGTTTCATGTAGTGGTGCTTGTTACCCTCTTGTTTCATGTAGACACTGGGTAAGTGTGACATTTTGGGCTGTAAATTAAAGTGGTTCTTGTTACCCTCTTGTTCCATGAAGTTATTGGGTTCGTACAATAAAAATGCTCACACACAATCTTATACTCGTAAAACCTTTATTTATTATACAAGCACCACTTACACCCTGTAACCACAACCAGAAGTATTTCCCAGTATATTTTTTTAAAAATTGAAATAGTCTTAGCTTTTCTTGCCTTGAAACATGTTAGCCCAAAAATAATTTGCAAAAAAAAAAAAAAATTATAAATGTATAGATGTACCCTGTCATTTTTAAAAAGCCTATACAGTATTGATACACAATTACTACAAAAAGGCATGCAGTGCTCACTAAATTGTAAGATTGTTGCATCTTAATAGTAGAAAAAGTACCCCTTAGTTCTATAAAACTTAGAGTATAAATATGTTTTTAATTCTTCATGGTTGTTACCCCTTTATTCCCCAAACTTTACATATTGCTCTCTTATATTTACAGGTAAGTAATTTATAGGTACACTATAATTACAGAAAGTTACACTGTAAATTCCTCTTAATTACAGTACACAGTACTTTCCGGGCTGTAATCTATTATAAGAGCCTTTACTGTCACTTTTGATTTGAAAAGAATTTATTTATCTTACTGAGATAGTAAGTATTTGAAAGTATACATAATTCAGTCAAACAGAACAACATTAAATGGTTTATAACCAAATGATTCTGTTAGCAATTAAAACTTGACTTTCTATTTGAATGACTATAAAACTGTCATAAAAAAGAAAACAAAATAGATTTGTTGTCTGTGCATTTTGCAAGAAACTCTGTACTGACAAACTTGTAGATGACGCTTGCTTCAAAATATTTGGATTACACAATATAGTGATGAGTTTGTTCGGTACATAACACATTCAGATATCAGTAAATCATTGTTTTCTTCCTTTATCTTGAAAGTTTTACCATGCAACACAATAGATATGATTTTTAGGGTCTGACTTCATTTCAAAGCACCATTAACTTCAGTGAGCAAGAAAAACAGTATAGAAGATTGTAAAACCATTAAAAGAATATTTTCCCCTCTCTCTTTGTTTTTATTTCCCTGTGTCTCTCTCCAAGTGCTCCTCCACACAACTCTCAGCCACACAAACAAATGCAAATCAGTCTGAAAACTTTACATAATGTAACTCGGAGCCCTATTTTAGCACTGGCTTGAATGGCTCTTAAAGGGGGCCTAATTAATCTAAGTATAGAGGCAATGGGCCCTCTTGGAATTTTTTTCCTTCTTTCTCTGTGCAGAAAGAAAGAATAGGATCAGGCCTCCCCTTTCTGTCCAGAGAGGAGTCCGCCTCATTCAGCCATTTATGTTAACATTACTGAATGTTATACCCCGTGGGCGAGCAGAATCAATCACTCCAACTCTGTCCTCGTTCCTTTTTAACTGTTGTAAAATGTGCAGTGGTGCAAAGGCGTCCAAAGATATATAGCAATATTCGCAGTTGTTTTTGGCCTGCACGTTTTAAGTGGCTAAGAAAGCCTGGTGCTAGAGTTGTCAGGTGCTGGGGTGACCGGAGAGAACAATGGGAGAAGAGAAGCAGAAGGCTCGAGATGAATGCTTTTGGTAAATCAGTAATAGAGCTAAAGGGCATAGCCTGTGGGGAATTTGCTGGCTTATAAAAGAGCTTTAAGAGGCCTTCATTCATATGGACCCAAAGAGATTTGAATTGCCCCCTTCACAATCACTTGAAAGGCAGAGCTCAGGGTGTTCCGAAACAAAGTGGAAATCACGCTGCCTTTCAATGGCTCTAATAAGCTTTTAACTATTTTACATTATGGCGTTACCCTCTTCATCTCCTCTCCACGAGGCATTGTTTTGCCATGTAGCAGGCCAACTTAAATGTGTGATTTATATTTTTCTTCACGGTGTATTTAAAAAAAAAAAAAAAAAAAATGCAGAAGCCAGACGCACAGCTTAGATGAATGGGCTTGATTCAGCTTTATTTTATAAGGTAGAAAATGGGCTTCATTATTTAACCGACTGCTGGGCCATTGGTGGAAAAAAAAAAAAAAGTATACAAGAGACTCCAGTTTTCTAGACATCATGAATTGTTTTCGTGACATTTTACTTCATGAGCTACAAGAGCTGTGATATCTGCAGGCCTTTCCGATCAAAAGAAAAATCTTTGGTCAAATTTGGACACTCTGCCGATGTCAAGCGGTTTTCTAAAGGCCATGAGTCACAGACAGCATCTCTGTTGCCATGGTAGTTTTTATTGCCCTGGAAATTGCTCCTCTCCACAGTCTGCAGGGGTCATGGGTTCAGCTGTAGCCTGGCTGCACCTTCAACTTCTGCACACCGAGGCAGGGGATGATGGGAGGAGATGCGAGGGAGCCGGAGAGACGCACAGCCAGAGCCCTCGCCCTCTGGATGACACTCTGAATTTTGGGGATCCCTCGGCTGTGTGGACATTAAGAATTTCATGGTAATTGTTGAAGACAAGGAGGAGGGCTTGACCTCCACTGGCCCTGATTGAGTTCTCATAAAAAAGCCCATAGCCTGGCCCCATTGATGCCCTAGACAGTAAAGAAACCATTGGTCTTCTGAGAGCAGTCATGAAGTTGTACCAAAAACCCTTTTACAGTTTTATATCAACTCTTGCCTTTATTTAAAGATTTTTCTGTATATTTATGAATGTTTATGCATATCTATATTTGTCTCATGTAAAGCACTTTTTTACTTACCACAAATAATGTGATGATTGTAGATTTGCACACTATCATTAGACACCACTGTAATTTGATTATATCAAGCCTTCTGATTTTATTAATTTGCTGCGTTGAAAAAACCCTTCTTGGATAGTATCATACGGTCATCAATATTCAACATCTCTTGGGACCGCTTGTATTCTCTCTATTAAGATCTCACCACGCTAATTTGAACATTTCAGACATGTGGTTTACTGTATTTTGCCAGTTAATTTCAAAACCATGATTAAAATGATGAAACCATGATTAAAACTTAATGAGTATCGGGCTAAATTTAGCTATAGGCAAGCAATTCATATTTCATGCTTTTGTTTTCGTTGTTAGGTTACAAAACGTTTTTTTTTTTTTTTTTTTTTTCATTAGTTAGTTCCCATGATCTTCACTTTAGAATACAGATCCTAATAATTAGTAATTCCCATAGAAGTATGTAACACTTGAGTCATTACTAGTTTGTTACCATGATTCTTACATTAACGAAAAAGCTGATAAAGTGTAGAATCTTATGATCACTCACAAGATATGCAAACAAACACACACACACACACACACACACGCACACACACACACACATATTTTGGGGAGGTAGGGTAAATAATAAAGTATCATGGTATTTGGGTGGCTGAAGACTCAATATGTCCCAGTACTCATGATCAATGTCTCAGTGATTCAATGCCATAGTCCAGAGGAATGCCAGAAAATTGGCCACATTGACAACTGCATTTAAAAATTCATTTCTTTAAAATTATTCAGTTGATAAATAGACAGCATAGGCAAATTATTAACAGCTTTTCCAAATCATAAGTCTGATATGCTATTACATATTGATAATGTAAACAACTTTATGTATTCGTTTACAGTAGCAGTTAAAATGTTAATGTAGAGCATTTGTCCTGCATTGGATATTGATTAGTTTTGTATCAATTATAAACTTTTTCAGTAGTTCTCTGGGAAGCACCAGAAATATAGGAGTTTTTGATCAGTTAATAGTGAAGTACCACTATGAAGAACCGGGGTGGTGATGGCTCAGTGGATAAGACACATGCCTTTGGTGTGAGAGACCCAGGTTCAAATCCTCTGTGAGACACCAATGTGTCCCCGACCAAGACCCTAAGTTGCTCCAGAGTTGTGCGACCTCTGACATATATAGCAATTGTAAGTCGCTTTGGATAAAAGCATCAGCTAAATGAATAAATGTAAAATGTAAAGTACCACTTTATTTGTGTGCTAATAGTTCGTTAGTGTCTTGCTAGTATATAATAGTTTCTAGATTTTTAATATTGTGTTACTCATTGGTTCTTGTGTAGTTATTCTACACAAGAACCAATGAGTTGAACAAAGGAACCGTATTCTAAAGTGTAACCGCCTAAGCAAGTCAAGTTCTTATTAAAGACTATACCCTTGAATTTGAATACTTTCCAACTGGTATTTTAATTACCAATGTTAAATACGTGCTTAAATGGCATTAGTCACAACTGACAAGTGATATGATCAAAAAAGCCTGTTGCCACCAAATTGATTCATTGGATGGTTATCTGTAATTCCAGGTCACCAGAGAGCAGAGTGAGACATCAGTCTTACCGTGGCATTGCGTTGGTGCAGGTGCAGGGTCACGGAGAGATGGAAGACGGGGGAAGAGGTTATCTCGAGAAAGGAAAAATCACATCTGTTTATCCAAAGCTGAGGCTTGGATTGAATTTCCCTGATTTTTATCTGGAGTCTCAGAGGAGCTGCCTCACCAGTGGGAGTGGGGTGAAAAAGCCATCTATTTAGCAGAATATCATAGTTTGCGGTCAAGCAGCTGCATGGCTTCTCTTTTGATTGACACTTTCCTGCCGCCGTGGGCCTGGGGGGCATGGGTCGTTTCTCCTTGCCCTTGAGGAAGATAGAGGGGGCAGGTGAGGCGCAGGTGACAGTGCGTGGCGATTCTGGTGAGAGCTGCTCCTCCTTTACCGGTGGTTCTGCTCTCATAGGCACTCCAGTCTAATCAGACAGCACTTAACTCAGTCTACAGCACTCGTAACCTGCTGCCCTCCACTTTAAAGCCACTTTGAGATGCATCCGTTTCAAGCACAGTGCTAGTGTATTGGCAAGAGGACATATTATGATAAGATCATGTGACTGATCAACCCGGTCTCACCCCAAGACGTCATATAACTTACGTTTTGGGACGTCTTTTGACCATACGTCAATATTCGCCTTTTTAGGGCCCCCTTAAACGCCGGTAGATGAGGTTATGGGATCCTAACTCTACCCCATACCTAAACCTAACCCTAAACCTAACCCGTCACCTAACTGACGTTAAAGGTAAAGCGTCAGTTGTATGACGGCCCGGGATCGCCATCTACCGACGTTTAAGGGGGCCCTAAAAAGGCTGATATTGACGTATGGTCAAAATACGTCCCAAAACGTCAGTTATATGACTTTTTGGGATGAGACTGTGTTAGACTGATAGCTAAATGAGACCATTATTGTCGTTTCAAGTTAATGGAAATGTGTGATCGAGCAATGTCATGGGATTATACGCTGCCTTTCCAGATCTTACCAAAAGAAATATATTATTTTGAAATAATTTTATCATTTTGTTCAGCAAGGATACATTAAATTGATCAAAGGTGACAGTAAAGACATATATAATGTTACAAAATGATGTTCTTTTGAACGTTATATTCATTAGTTTCCCCAAAAATATTAAGAAGCACAACTGTTTTTTTTTTAACATGGATTGTAATAAGAGCTGTTTCTTTAAAGGCAAATCAGTGTATTAGATTGATTTCTGAAGGATCATGTGACACTGAGGACTGGAGTAATGATGCTGAAAATGTAGCTTTACCATCACAGGAATAAATGTAATTTTTAAAGTATATTAAAACAGAAAACTGTTATTTAAATTGTAATATTATTTAAGAATATTTCTGTATTTTAACCAAATAATTGCAGCCTTGATGAGCATAAGATGTTAAACATTTATAAAGGTTAAAGTTGAGTGCAACAGTTTATTTTGTTTTAATTTCCCACTTAAATCCTGCTCTGTATAAGCTGCTGCCATTTCAACTTAAATTACATTAAACTGAATTAAAAAAGCTTAAAATTCCTTAACTTATTTTGAAATTAGTTAAAGCAATATAAAACATATTTGTCATCATAACTAAATCCAATAACAATTTTTTTGACAGTGTGGAAATGATCAGAATGTTTCGATCATTTTTTAAAAGAAATTTTATATTGTTAAATAAAGAAAAAAAATTGATTCTACACTATTTCACCTACAGTATCAAACATACATTTGTAACCATGTGAACTCTTTTGTACAGATGATCAGATTGTCTTGCTTCCATTGAAGCTCAAGCGCTCTCGACTTTTAGACCCACACACATATAATCACATGAAATTGAGAATTGTCGAATGGTCACACACGAAAAAACTTTCACAAAGGTACAAATGAGGATGTATGCCTGCATGTGTGTTTAGAGGCGGAGGCTGAGTGTAGGTGTGTGTTGGTGGCTTTCCATTACAAATGAAGACAAGATATCTTTACATACTGCAGCCAGCCACTTGGAACCGGCAGCCCTCGGGCAAGGGCCCTCTGTGTCTTTGTCTGCCTCTCGTTCTAAAGTGGACTCCTCAAGCCTTAAACCAGAGGGATGGCCTCTTCCTCAGGTTATGGGTGACATATGCCTAATCTACCATAGAGGAACATCTGCACTCGCTGCCTCTACAGGTGTAGGTGCTTCTCAAATGACTGAACCAATGAGGCGACAACTCTGTGGCAATGCATTATGGTTTCGCTAAAGCACTGGATACACAAAATAGAATCACTTTGCATTAGTGAGTGGCCACTTAAGACATAAGAGCCCTGCTGGTTTTAAAGTTCAGGTGTATTTTTTAAATGTTTTTATTGAAGTGTTTGTAACTTGAACAATGAAGTAATTTGGATTAGTGTTTGTTGTTATAGTTAAAATAAAATGAAATGTATTCCTGTGATGTCAAAGCTGAGTTTTAGCATCATTGCGCATCCTTTAGAAATTATTTATTTGATGCTCAAAGAAACATTTCTTATTAATATAATCAATTTTCAAACCAGTTGGCTGCTTAATATTTTTGTGTAAATCACGACAATTTTTTTCTGGATTTTTTAAATCAATAGAAAGTTCAAAAGCACAGCACTTATTTAAAAACTTGTTTGAAATGTTTAACATAAACGCACACCTCTGGTCTTTAGTGACTCGGGACATCATTTACTATTACTGTAAAGTTAGACATCAACCTTCCTATTATTTCTCAATCAGTTAATACAGTTTTTTCTCAGTCGCTTTGGTGCATTTCTCACTTAAATTTACATTTGCACGACAGTTGGTTTAACCTCCACAACATTTAGCCATTTGTACACATCATAGTTGCAATTCCTCATTGCATTGCAAAGAGCATATGCGGTAAAAATGTGAAACACATATTCAGTGTCTTGTTCAGTTACCTCACTAAATACAGTAAGGTGTAACTTTACTGTAGTTTTCAAATGGCTGTGCAAATATAGAGCTGTCTTGAGCATTTTCAGGTAGTTTCACCAAGACCCGATTTTTTTTTGCATTGGAAAACTTACAGAGTCATAATGAAAACATGACAAAGCCATTTGACTATCTTGTTCATAAACAATGGTGTCAGGACTTTTCATCTTGATGACACTGAACACTTTTGTTGACATGAAAACTTGCTTTTGAGGAATGAGCCATCCATTTTGAGGAAAAGTAACATGCTTTTGCAGGTTATCAACTAGGTTTTGCACTTTGTTCTAATTGTTTTGAGAATTGCATTCTGTTGTACAATTTTACAGTAAATAGCGACTGAGAAAAACTGTAATACACAGTGTAACAAAAAATTTAAATAAAATTATAAAAGAATGCCTGTGTAACTTTTTTTAATTTTTTTAATTTTTTTATTTTTTTTATTTTTGATGACTGAATAAGTGCAATTCACATTTTTTCCACAATGTGGCAATATCTGATACAATGATGAAGTGACGTTTCACTCATAGTTACTGCAGGCAGAAAACAAAAGAATAGGAAGTATCATCAGCAAAACTTGAAATGGCTCAGTGAATTACTGTAGAGAAAGAACTGAACACAATAAAATATTAGTGTCACTGTCACTTGATGGTGGATCTCATCTGATAATAGCGAAGATTTGAAGATGTTGAAAATGATAGTTTTGAGAATGTGTTTGAGATTGTGAATATTACGTAACCAGATGCTGAATGTACAGTACTGGGAAATCAGTCCTAATGAGGACAGTGATGATGATATAAAACATCTGAACACGTATAAGCTCCAAAAGTGAACAAAATATACTTTATTTTATTGTTACTCTAATATCAGGATAATTTTGGATTATCGCGACAGGTGGAGATCCTGAATATGTAATAATTATTGGCAAAACATTCATGCATGTAAGGGTCACTTTTTGTTCATTTACAGTAATGCATCCCCACTAAATAAATGTATTTATTTCAACAACAAAAAAAGGCTTTCTGACCCCAAACTTTTGAACACTAGTGTATCTTACTGTAAAATATTTTATATTACAGTATAAAGATATTCAAAAGTATTACAGTATTTCAGAATTTTATTTTACTATATCTCATTTAGAAACAATTCATTCGGCCATCTTCTTTTAAAACTATTTTGATGTACTCTAATATTTTAATCTTATATTATACACAACATAAATCCATCTTGATAGATAGACAGACAGAGACAGATAGACAGATAGACAGATAGACAGATAGACAGATAGACAGACAGATAGATAGATAGATAGATAGATAGATAGATAGATAGATAGATAGATAGATAGATAGATAGATAGATAGATAGATAGATAGATAGATAGATAGATAGATAGATAGATAGATAGATAGATAGATAGATAGATAGATAGATAGATAGATAGATAGATTTGCTCTTCTTCTCAGTGTTTGTCAGTGTGTGTTCCTTCTGCATTTGCAAATCAAAGCTGCTGGCATTAGCATCCAAAATAAAAGCTAGTGTTGATTTGAGGAAAGGTTTGTATGCTTTAGGCTAAATTCCCCATTATGATACATCCACGAGAAAACACCTCTTGCTCCTAGCAAAACACTAAAACACTAATGGACTCATTTCCACCTTCATAAAGTCCTGGGGAAAGCACAAAGAGAGGACGCTCAGGGTGTATGGGAGCAAAACAGGATGAGTCCAGCAGCCTGTGGCAGAATACAGTTAGTTGGATTGAATCCTCAGAAGGGCCAAGAGGTCCTTTGACTTTTGACATTCCTGGCACTCGCTGGTTCCTCTCCACGGACAAGTGAATACAAAACAAAGGTTGAACTGTCGTAAAACCGACTGTAGGAGGATTCAGAGGGAGGGTCTTGAGAAGTGGGACTTTAGTTCTAACAGACAAAGAATATAAAGTGGGTTTACAAATTGAGAACAATGTTCAGGAATTTACAGTGTGATCAATACTAGCCCATTGTATGAAAGCAGCGACCGAAAGTGTGTAGCCAAAGTGCTTTAACTGGAATTTGGTCACATTAAATCTGTTGATAAGAGATTGGCTCAAAATCACTTACAACTCTTAAACATGACACGCACTGTAAAATCAGATCAATTTTTTAAGGAGAATTCCAGATTCTTAAATGCTTTTAGGAATAGATGGCTAGTAAAGGACCGACACCTGTCTCCCCAATCAGACTTAAAATAATCCTCTATTTTCCCAACAATCCATTAGCTTCCCTAATGATCCTGCACTGCTGTTGTCATTGACTCTTAGGTCCACCAGAGCTCAAGGTGTGAAGGTTTCTGTTTAGGTGCTAAAGGGAAGGATTGCACTGATCTAAAGGTGAGTTTTGCAGAGGGCAGGACCATCCAATTTTCAGCACTCATCTGTTAATCTCTGTTTAGGATAAGGCCCCAAACAGAATTAGTCACAGATCTCCAGGGATCAGGAGAGAAGCCTTACACAACCCAAAACAAGCAATGAGGGTCGGCTGAGGTTTCTGCTACCCCTAAAGCTCAGGCTTATCGGACACTGCTCATATAAGACTAGCGTGAATCAAAATGAGACAAATTCAATCTAACAAAGAAAACATCTTTTATGAAGATAAACATTTGATCAAACTTTGATAAATTTCTTTTCAAACTTTTGATAATTTTCAAACTTTTGATAATTTTCTAACTCACCCCCATCATGCCCATGTCATCCAAGATGTCCATGTCATTCTTTCTTCAGTCGAAAAGAAATTTTGAAAAGAAAGGTTTTTGATGAAAGCGTTCCAGCATTTTTCTCCATACAATGCACTTCAGTGGGAACCAAACGGTTCAAGGTCCAAAAGACACTTTCAGTAAACTGCAAACTGTTCAAAGGGCTTTAAACGATTCCAGACAATGAATAAGGGTCTTATCAAGCGAAACAATCGCTCATTTACGGAAAAAAAATCAATAATTAAATAACAAAGTTTAAGTTTTATAAGCTGAAATGTTCGCCTTGCTCTTTACAGTGACGCACGTTTGTGACTCTCCTGTTCAAAATGAACGAATATTTTTGGTTCGAGTAATTTGGTTCATTCAACGAACGAAACGATTGAATTGACTCGGAAAAAGATTTGTTCATGTTGATGAACGAGTTCGAACAGGACAGAGCAAGGCGACCATTTGAGCTTATAAAACTGAAATAAATAACTTTGTTATTTATTTATTAAATGAGTGATCATTTCGCTTGATAAGACCCTTATTTATCGTCTATCGTTTAAAGCCCTTTGAACAGTTTGCAGTTTGTGCTGAAAGTGTCAAAGTCAACAGTGATTGCAAGGTGTTTGGTTTTATTTATTTGACATAATCTAATTAATGACTAGTCTATCTTGGGCTATTAGACGTCTAATAAATTTTTACTGACATCACAAATGTTGCCTGGTTTTAGCCTATAGATGTCAGCGATGACAATTAGACGTCTTTAAAACGCAAAATTGCTTGCTGGGTGGAAGCTGCTCATTTTCTATACCTAAGCACTTACCTATAGGTTTTAATGAAAGCAAAGATGTCTGAAAGATGTACATATGGAAATACTGAATAACAACCTCATTAATTACAATAATTATTACATTAAAAAAATAACAACACAACAACATACCACTTGGTGCCTTCTGTGCCATTATGGGGGTCTAATTGTATTTTTATAGTTCAAAATAAAAGCTATAACTTACATACTCCTCAAATCTAAAAAAAAATAATGTGTCCACAAATCCCTCATTAACCAATAGACACAAAATTTCATATGATCTATTTTCATCATGCTTCATGAAATGTTCATGGTCTTTTCAGCCTTTCTTCCCTAGACTGTCTCTATAATCTTCTTCCTCTCTTTTCCACCTTCTGTTTGTCATTAACTTGCAGTTATAGTTTAATTGGTCCTTACATTGAGCTTTTTGTGCCTTCATATGACTCTCTGGGGTCTCTGGTTAAGTTTTCACTGAAGAGCCTCGTCCATCTTCTGGCCATTCTTCCTCCTTCTGCTGAATTGTGCTCTTTTCTCCACTCAGTGAAGCTTCTTCATCCTTACAGGCAAGAGAGATGCAACACGCTCAACACGTTCAAAACATCACAGCATGTTTATAGATAATTATATCAGATTCAAACTGAACCCTGTCTAAAATAAAAGCATTGAGGGGGTGTTTAAAGTCAAAGCAATAAACATTAATGATTAACATGCAATGAATGCAAAACAAAAAACTGTATACAAACCTAATAAATCTGTGCAGTTCCTTTCTTCTTTCTTCACTAGAAACATGAAAACTTGCAATAAAGAACAAATTCTGAAAGATTTTTTTTTTTATTGCTAACAGGGAACAATCTCAGAACTTTTGCTAACGTGTCTGGCAAGGTTATTGTGTCCATTATATATCATGGCCATGAATTAGGAATTTGTTCTCTCATTTTAGTTAAACGTGGCCACAATTTGCTTATTTGTTCACTTGTTTTAATTAAATTTTGACCTTGAATTAAGAATTTGTTCCCACTATTTATTAATTCATTCCCTCGTGTTAAGACGTTTTGGCATGTTGAACTTATTCCTTCCCTCAAACTAAATCAAGGGAAAAAATGATTACAACATGACCACAATTTAATCAACCGAGTGCATAAATTATTATATTGTGCACATAATTTACTTTAAACGAGGGAATGAATTGGTAAATTATGCTTACATGTTGGTAAGATCTTTTTTTGTCCTAATTTGAGGCCACAATATACACATTTTTTCTTTCATGTAATTTGCAGTGCCCCATATGCATCATTCATTAATCATCTTTTTTTTTTTTTTTCTGAAACGTTTTATTTGGATGGTTTAATATTTTTTAAATGTTTCAGGTGAAAAGTAATGTTCCCATAATGTTTGCAAATGATTAAATTGAATATTCCATTAACTTTCACATATGTAAAATAATAATAATATTAAATTAAATTAAATTAAATTAAATTAAATTAAATTAAATTAAATTAAATTAAATTAAATTAAATTAAATTAAATTAAATTAAATTAAATTAAATTAAATTAAATTAAATTAAATTAAATTAAATTAAATTAACACTGTGTGTTTTGGACATTCAGAGTATGTTCAGAAATAACGTTTTTATAACTTAATTTTGGAGAATTTTGTTGGACTAACATGCCTTTTTATGTAGATTCACAGTTGTTCAATTCCTAATATATGTGATTTAAAAAACACAGTATACTGGACAAAAGGTAATTCTATTTTTTACAGTGTGGCAACGTTTTCAAAATATTATACTTTGTTCAAAAAACATAAATTTGTTAGCTGGGAATGCATTATTATCAGCAGAATTTCTCAGCTTCTAATTAACCAGACATGAAAACCAATAGAAATCCAATAGAATAACATATTTGTTTTACTGTCTTACACTCCATATGTGATGGAATCTGTTGAAAATGTGTATCCGGGAAAGTTTTGATTTTTCTCATTACATTCCCCTATATTCTTTCCATCACTTTTCACTGAAGTGATATTTTTGACAAAAGTGAGGTCAAGTATATGTACCTCCCAAGGCACAATGTGTATACCTCTGAAGGCGTGCGATATGTAGCTGTGTGCAAATGGCTGTACAAACATGAAGGCTGTTTTGATGTTTTTGTGCTCGTTGACATGTGAGGCCATCTCCTTGGGAGGTGAGGGGTCTCCTGCCCTTGAGTGACCTGTGACCTTCTGCACTGATACAGGCTTTCAGCCCTAAGGGAAGGGGGAGAGCTCTCATCTGTAAGACTCAGTTGCTGGCTTTTCTTTTATCCTTGATATATTCTTTTAGTTCAGATAATGGGAAATATTCATACAAAGACTAAATATAAACCATCAATTAACCAACAAAGAAATGTAAATCCACGATAACCCATTTTAGACTATCTTTTATTGTTTCTGTATTGCATGTTGAAATTTTGAATTCCAGAAGATTGCCACTTGCTAATAATATGCACATGTGTTGTTGGACTACATTTAAAAAAGTGCTGCCTTAAATTTTGAAGTATATCAACTTGGATGTTTAAGTTATTTCAACTTAAATTAGGCCAACATTAAACTGTCTAAAAAAAATGAGTTGAATCTTGTATAACATAAAAAAGTTGAAAATTGCTGAACTTATTCTGATTTAAAGTAATGTAAAACATGTTAAACAATATAATAAATAGCAGATAGCAGGTGCATTTCAGTTTGAAGCTTATTGCTTATGCCTCTGTGATTGAGAACAAAGAGATAGTCATAATGTCAATGAAGACATTTTTTGTGTGTGTGTGGGTGTGTGGGTTTGGTGGGGGGGGGGGGGGGGGATCCTGTACTTTGAAGTCCATTTCAGATTTATACTTTTTGAATGTGCCACACGACTCATCAGTGTTTGATGTGCACTGAAGGTCTGTAAAATGAACTTCTTGAGAGGGTGATAAACATCATGCCTGTGCCCCCTTTTCTCGTTTCAGCTGGCATGCGCCCTTCCCTAAGGCTTTCAGCACGCGCTATTATACTTTTCTATCCCCGACACGTGCAGATACAAGAGCCTTGGCTGGACCTCATGCGGAACTCCCAAATAGAGGATTTAACCTGAACCCCTTCAGAAATCAACTGATCCACAATGCACAACGTGCACAGAATAAAAACGTTCATGAAGCCATATGCATTTCCTCCAAAAAGTTAGTGTAGACTACATAAGGTCCAAACTATATTCGATTGTTTATATTCATTCTATTCAATATTTTTTTCTCCCTCATTTGTGGCAAATAAGTTTTATAGAATGTATAGGCTTAGGCTAACTGAACGCGCAGATTAGCCTGTAAATTGCATTTTATTAATGTATGCATTGTAAAAAGGTTTTAAAAATAATGTAAAAAGACTAGATACAGGCCTGCTAATTAGTTTTTATTTTTTTATCTTATATACTACTGTAAAAACGATCATGTAAACACAATGAACTGTATGCAAACTTATTTTAGAAGAGAATAATAATTTTACGCGGTAAAAAGTTGAGCCATTTTTTTACTACCTTATAATTCGGGCATTTATTTCGATTTTATTATAAAAGTCAGATTATTTTTGTTTAGTGTTTATAGAGTTGTCATTACATTATTATGGGCTTTGGCGCGTGAGGCCAAATTTGGTGAATTGCATCCACCTGTCTTATTAATTCATTTAAAAAACAAAACTCAGATAAATTGGTAGATTTCACGGAATATATGCTGTAGATCTCATGCCACCTCGTGCATTTTTAACAATAAAGATTTGCATTTTTTTTTATTATTATTCAAGCTTTTATCTTTGAGATCATAATGATTAGAACTCACGTTACGTTTCGACACAATCGAGTGCAATCGTGTATAAAATGTGCATTGGTTGACAGATTAGATGACGCGCACGATCTCGATCTATATCCATGCACCTGCTGCATAACCGTTATTTTATGCGCTGTGACCCAGTGTGACGCTTCAATGGCTGCACTCATTACAATGATGCCCATTATGTTGCCAGACATTTCTATGAGTTGTTTATGGTCTATATTAGCGTCACATTATGAAGAAAACAAGCAAGCACATATATTTTGTAGAAAACGTTATATTTATTCGTACAAACACATGTTTGCACCAGATTTAAATTTTGAGGTAAATACATAATAGAATAAATCTCTTTATATACAGTAAAAATACAATAGTATACGAAAGCAAGGTTGAATAAATAAAACAAAAAAGAAAGTGATGGGAAAGCAGTCGAGAGAGCTACAGTTAACTGTAGACTAGAGAGATCAGTCAGGCAGAGGTTTCTTCAGGTCAAAATACATAATGCATAAGGCCAGATCTTTGTCTTGTCCTTTCAGTCTATTGTCCCAGCGTTGAAACTGAATTTTCACGCTCGTTTTTCTGCTTTATCGCTCTACAAATTGTAATATTGACTTTTCACCTTGGACTGCAAAGGCCAATCTGTCTTGGTTTAAATTATAATTTTCTCTAGCAGGGGTTAAGGTCATGCTCCAAGGAATGCAAAAAAAGTGCGAAGATATCGGGAAAAGCATCAATATCAATAACAAAACGTACAAAAAAAAAACAAAAATAAAAACATTCTCGTTTGTGAACTGTCATTAAGGCAAACAGTGAATACCTAATGTTGTCTCTGGGCTCTCGGTTCTAATAGAACTGTAACAGCAACATCCTTTGATATCACACTACATACTTCTGCAAACTCTATACAGACATGGGAATGCTTAGATCACATTAATAGATGCTTGGTACGAATTTGGTGTAGCTGTAAACTACATCGGTTTGCAAATATCCATAATCGTCCATGGCTGCGGGGCTGCTCGGGTCTGAATTGCTGTAAGATGGGGATGAAGACGACGAGGATGCGCTGGATGGCCAGGAGCAAGAGTCCCGGCCGGGGCTGGGCGCATCTCCCATGCAGCTTAGTCCGGGGAGCAGCAACGGAGGGTCTCTTGACTTGCTCTGCCGCTGGTCAGCGATTCGGATGGTCTCCGAAAGTGCCCAGATGTAGTTGTGAGCGAAGCGCAGAGTCTCGATTTTGGTCAGCTTCGTGTCGTCGGGAAAGGCAGGCAGTACGCTTCTCAACGAATCCAAGGCGTCGTTGAGGTTGTGCATTCTGTTCCTCTCGCGGTCGTTAGCTTTCATCCGGCGGTTCTTCTTCACCACGTGCACGGTGCCGTCGTTCCTCGCGCGCCCCCTGCGCCGCTTTTTCTGCTGCAGCTCGGTTGGAGACGCAGGTGGCTTGCCGCAGGAGGACGCGGGGGACGCGGGGTGGAGGCTGCTGCCCGAGTCTTCATCATCGGTGTGCGTAAAGGAGTAACAGCTTGAGGTGTCCATGTCGGAGTAGACAGTTTCCATTGTTGATAACCTGGAGATATATGTATTAAAAAAAGTTAGGAATGCACCAGTAAAAAAACAGTCGTGGAAAGTAATTCCAAATTCTCTGCGTGCAGCAACGAGGGTGTTTTGGGCTGCAAATACGCACCTTATGTGGGCTGGGAGATGGAACTGGGTGTTTGAGGTGTTGCAGAGTCCTGCAGATAGTTTGTGTTGAAGTTAAAGGCACGCGTCTGTCTTGCTCTTACCCCTCAATCAGCTCGTGTGAGCTTGTGAGCTTGGCACACGACTGGCCTCACCTACCTTATATATCCTGGTGAGACAATGGACGTGCCCTCCTCGCTTTGGAATTTTTGTGAAGGATGAATGAATGGTTTGCATCAGGTCTGCCCCGTGCCGCACGACCATCTCATTAACATAATTTATGCCCGTTGTTTGTTCGCCCTCTGAAGCGTGCCTGTAATCACCGCTGGCCAATCAGAGAGCCGGAGAGCCGCCAAGCCACGCGAGCAGAGCTGTTGCTATCTGTCCAGCATGAACCAAGCCCAATTTAACTTAAATCTCTGGAGGAAATTGAAAAGAAGAGATAACACGAAGTGGCCCGAGGCTAGAAGACAATTTTTGTATTTTGAACGCATAGCTCTTTAAAATTTTATTTGACAAACTTACACAATTGTTTTGATTTGATGCCAAATTATAAATGTGAACGTTTCAGCTCATTTTCATTCTACACATTAGCCTACCTATAGGTAAAACGTGTAAAATTATTTACCTATAGGCTATATTTTAATACTTCTATACAAACAGTTTTGTATAGGCTATTGCATATATATATATATATATATATATATATATATATATATATATATATATATATATATATATATATAGCCTATATATATATAGCCTATATATATATATATATATATATATATATATATATATATATATATATATATTGTTCATGTAGCCTATATTATGTTTTACTGAATGTTACGATGTGATGACTAAAGTTAATCAGAATTTGCCTCTTGCCAGCTGTGATAGACAAACAAAGCATAAGTGTAACACACGTGGCAATACAAAAATGGTAACTAAACATGCAACTACTGCAATGTGCATAACTGTAAAAAAAAATGATCAAAAGTTTATGACCTCTTACTTTACATTGCTTTAAAATAAGCAATTTATTTAAACTTTTTTATAAGTTATAACTACAACTAGATTCAACCAATTTTAAATGTCAGTTCAATGTAATTTAGGTTGAAAAGAAACATCCAAGTTGACTTTAGGGTATTTTAGGCAGCAACTTTTTTTAGAGTGTGAAAGAAAAAAACTAAAATTCAAATGTATTGGCAAGAGGAAATAATTAGGGAAATTAATGATTTTCCATATTCGTTCGTTTTACTAAAAAAACAATATTTTAACATTTTAGGCTATAATGTGTTGTTTTACTTTAATTCATACATTTAAATAATTAAAATATTTTTCTTATTTATATGTTGGTAAATTACAATATTTTACTGTATTTTACATTTAAATAACGTTTTAGTGTATAAGGATTTAGTGTTGCCTATATGTGACTTCTCTCCCCCCTGCCTGATGCACGCATCTTGAGTTATAACTCTCGAGGTGAAAGATGCAGTTCAATCAAACTCCTCCGCTGTGCCCAGAGCCTTAAGTTTTATTTAAAGACATCTTTATGAGACAGCCGTACAATTGTTCATTAATTATTCAATTTATTCAATTGCAAGCAACTCGCCCCTCTTTGGAAAAAAAAATGAACGGGCACTATTTAGAAATAGTTTGGGGAGAGACCTGCGGCGCCTTTCTCCGTGCGGTATTATGGCGATAGGGGCACAGTCATTTATAAATAATTACACAATGTTTAGAGTCTTGAGGCATGTATGATATATCAAAGCGATTATAAGGTGAATTGTTCCATTGTGCGCCTCTCCTCTCTCTTCTTTTCAGCTCTATACGGCTTGTCCCCCGTCCAAATTCTGCGCCTCTGAGCTTTTGTCACTCATTTTTCTCGGCCTGCGACACTCCAATAGCATTATTCTTATTCAAATAGTCCCAGCGTGAACAAAAACACCCCGCTTCTGAGGCACGTTTGTGCTTTCGCTGGCATGAGGTGAAGCACAAGTGGAGATGCATCATTTTATTTAGATAGGCTACATAAACTAACATGGACTCATGAAGATGTAGTGAACTTCTGAGTGACCCGAGGCTGTTTTTTTTTGTTTTTTTTTTTCATTGGAAAATGCAAATATTACATTTAGACTAGTATAATGCTAGGCTATTTTATTCTTTCAAATCGATCAATCGCGATTAATCGCATTTGTGTTTATATGTGCGTGTGTCTAATGCCTATATGCAATCATAAAAATAAACATAAAATAGGTCCTAAATGTAATGTAAAGCCTATAAAATTCAAATGTGTTGATAAGTGGAAGGAATTCTGGAAATAAATGAATGATAGCTACAAATTAACTACTAAGTACTGCTACAAATACAATTGTATGCTATTTAAAAAGGTAGGTAAGTAAATTACAATCTCCCACTGTATTTTACATTAAAATAACATTTTAAAATGTGTGTTTATATAATATGTGCTTGCATTTGTACGTGCATGTAAATACACACAGTTAGCCTAAACTATTTAAACACAAATGTTATGTTAGATGCGATTAATCGTGATTCATCGATTTGACAGCACAGCAGCACATCACTGCATATAAAGAAAATAAATACATAGACACATATCTACGCACACACATCGTTGATATATATATATATATATATATATATATATATATATATATACATACACAAATACATTCTTTCTTTTCTTTTTACGCTTTTGCGAATGCATGCGTTTTAAAACCCCTCTGGTCACTCTGTCCAGACTGGGGTGATGGGGGAGATCGATTTTACTATTACAACACCAACCTGTCAGTAATAACTTCAAAGAGAGAAAACAGCTTGAATGACTATTTTGCTACCAGTCAGAGCATTAGTGATCTGGTCTGGACCTTGTACTTATTGCTCTTATAAAGTCATAAAAAAGTTATTGTTTTACAATGTTACTTAACATTACTTATTTCCACCAAAGTGATGGATGTGTCAGACTCAGCCCCCCCGAAAGGGGCGGTGGGGAGGAAGAAGGGTTTTGCCCACAGCTGAGAGATGTTGCCAAGGAGATTTTGACAGGATTAGGCACAAGTGCACGAGACCTGATTGCATTTCAATAGCAGAAACACGTGAGAAAATGAAACAACTGAATTACTTAAAGAGGGTCTGATCCGAACCCCAAAACAATCATGCACACTGCACATTTTAAAAAGAAAGCGATGCAACGCGCGTGGATGAGGGTCTGCTGCGAGTAAACTTAAATATGCGGCATGAATGGAACTGATATTTCAATGCACAATGGCTTAATGCAACATTAAAAAGGGAAAAAGAAAGAGAGCAGTATTAAAACGTGAAAGATTTGCATGACAGGTGTGAAGCACACCACAAGAAGTGAAAGGTGCATTGGTCTTGTTCGACCCGTCTTGGATTGGCATGTGACGTGTGAGGCACAGAACACGCTTGAATAGTCTTTTAATTTATTTTATATCTATTTATGCAATTCGAATTAAAATTCAATTTTGCATTTGGCCCAGCATTAATCCCCGGGTATTAACGCGATTACTGTTGGCAAAAGATCTTTGAGTCAGAAAGTCCGATAGAAGTTTTCACATGGTAATCCCCGGAATAATCCTTTCCCCTGGCGCTGCGGCAGGATCGGGGCCACAGGACCTTTTCTTCCTTCTTCAGGATTCAAGCAGGGCAGAATAGGGCCATTACTTTTGAATGATAATTAATTCCTTACTCCAGTGCTTCAATTGTACGGGGATACCACACCCCGAATAAGAAAATCAGCCCCTCATGCCTTGTGCAAGAAGAGACTGCAAATAAATTCTAGGCTTGCACAATGGTTTAAGACATGCAGCATGCTTTGTCACTCCCTGTAATATTCTTGAAGTTTTAATAAAGCCTAAAAATCTATACTTAATCCAACTCAATATTTTAATTAACTGCACTACTACTACTACTACTACTAAAAAGTTTAATATTAATATTGCACATCTAATTTCTTTCTTTCTTTCTTTCTTTCTTTCTTTCTTTCTTTCTTTCTTTCTTTCTTTCTTTCTTTCTTTCTTTCTTTCTTTCTTTCTTTCTTTCTTTCTTTCTTTCTTTCTTTCTTTCTTTCTTTCTTTCTTAATAGTAATACTAATTATTATTATTATTTGGACATTTTACAGATTTTGTATCATGCTGCATGTGTCTGAAATGCATAAGAGAAAGCTGCATTTCATAAATTTCAATACATTCCACTGTAAAAATATTGTTGGTTTAACTTAAAAAAGTAAGTAACCTGGTTTCCTTAAAATTTTAAGTTGATTGAACTGGAAAAAGTGAGTTAATACAATAAAGGAGATTAATTTAATCATCAGAAACTCAAAATAATAATTATCTCAACTAAATAAATAATTTAAGTTGATTTGACAAAAGAAAAAAAAATGTTGTGATAACAAACCTTGCAAATATTTTAATGGTTTCAAACTTGTTTGCCAGATATACCTGGAATATGTTTTTGTGTGCATACAAGATTTCAGAACAGGTGCCATTATCAAAATGCAATGGAATCTCATTACAAGCTATGTGAATGTAAATTTTCGGCTGTCTTTGTGAGTCAGACACATAATGTACCAGTTCGTGAACCTAGTACTATCAATCAGACGTCCAATTCTAAATACAAACCCTACGGTGGGGCATTCACTTGTCTTCGTGTGTTTGTGCAAGTGCATAATTTACCTCTAGTTTACCCAGCATCAGTGCTAACAATGAGAGCTGTGTCTCTAAAGACTTTATATTTGAAAGTAACCAGGGCAACTCTTTGGTAAAATGAGAAGAAGCTTTGCACAAGCCACATCACCGTAAAAGGGAGGAAGTACACAGCGATTCCCTGACTAATGATAAGTCCATACACCTGACCTCGCCGCCAGACTGTTCCACGCATTCGGCTTTTCACTTAGTAGTCCTGCCGGACTGCAAGTCAACACATCCATTTGTTAAAGAAAAAACGTGCCATGGCTGTCTATTTCTATTTCTAGATGTGGCATGTGCATCCCCCCCTGAAACGTGGGTTGTTCGGGTGATGGCATCACTTGTAGGTGTTCAAATCAGCCATATGGTTTTGAGTGCAATAACTTGAATCTCCAGCCAACAATGGAGTAATTGAGAAGGGAAAGAAGTCTGAGCTTGACTCGACAAAGCTGCAAAAACTCCTTCTTTCACTCTAATGAAGCTGTTGTCTGCAGATTCTGTGTGGGGTTGGGAGGGTGGTGGTGGACGTGATTTGTCATACAATCTGAATCTTTAGGAGGGCTGGAGAAAGACCTCCTCTCCATATGTCCGCTTGTTTTGCATCTGAAAGCTACCTTTGGCGAGAGCAGGGGGAGAGGGGGAAGGAAAGGAGTGAGCTGGAGCTCAGGAACTGGGGTTTTCTTTCCATCGGCTCTGAGAGCACTCGGATCAACACTGGAGAAGGGCTTTGCTTTCAAAAAAACAAAAGCGACACAAGAGAAATATATCTGAACACAGCGTGTTGGTCGAAACACATGTTGCACAATGAAAGGGGAATAAACAACAATTGTAGGTTTGCTTACATGTGTTCAAAGAAAGTGATTAAGTGAGTATGTTCTTCAGCAATCCTTATGTAAAGAAATAAATGCAAAAATATACTTTTCTATGTAGACCTGTCTATTATTAGTTCCACAGAGCTTGCCCAAATGCCTTTATATCTGTAAAATATCATCTTAAAGGGATAGTTCACTTTGAAATTATTTTTGATATGTTTTAGCTTACCTCAAGGGCATCCATGATGTACTGTAGGTATCTTTGTTTCCACAGTATTTTCAATTTTGATATTTTCAGGTCAAACAGTTCTTGTATGTCAGTCAGTCATATAATGGAGGTCTATGGTCACCACCTCAAAGAGCATGCAGAGAGAAGTCCAAATTAAACATGATTTAATGACTCGTAAATGTAAGTACACATTGATGGCCTAAGACACGAAACGAGCGGTTTGTGTGAGAAAACGAACATTATTTATATAGTTTTTACCTCTTGTAACCACAACCACGTCCAAGTGATCTGAGGGCGCAGGCGTTTTGTGGCTGTGGTAACTTGAGATAAAAACGATATAAATACTTTTCGTTTTCTCACACAAACCGCTCGTTTCGTGTCTTAGGCCATCAATGTGTACTTACATTTACGAGTCATTAAATCATGTATAATTTGGACTTCTCTGTGCATGCTCTTTGAGGTGGTGACCATAGACCTCCATTATATGACTGACAGACAAGAACGGTTTGACCTAAAAATATCAAAATTGAAACTACTGCGGAAAAAAAGACACCTACATCTCGGATGCCCTTGATGTAAATTAAAAGCATACCAAAAATCAATTTCAAAGTGAACTATCTCTTTAATATATCTATCTTATATATCTGTCAAATACTGCCTTAAAGGCATAGTTCTCTCAAAATTTCTCATTACTCATCCTTCTAAACCTGCATGAAGTTCGTTCTTCTGCTGAACATAAAAGAAGATGTTTTAAAAAATGTTGAAAACCGACTGTTGCTGGTCCCATTAACTTCTGTATAGAACTCCCCAAAAAAACTATGGAAGTCAATGGGGACCAAAACCCATTTGGTTACCAACATTCTTCAACATATCTTTGTTTATGCTGAGCAGAAGAAAGAACTTCATACAGGTTGAGAACAGCCCGAGGTTGAGTAAGTCCCATAATTTGTGGGTGAACTATCCTTTTAAGGCATTTTGAATTGGATTTGCACTCATGTTCGCATTAAGTCAAAGATAGCACCAATTTGAAATGAGAAATTGCTGTATAACTTGATAACTTGCTGTATAAGGGTTTGATTTAAATGAATCCACAACATGAAGGCCATGAACTTGTGACTGTGAGGACATCTGCAAGCATTCTCTCTCTCTCTCTCTCTCTCTCTCTCTCTCTCTCTCTCTCTCTCTCTCTCTCTCTTAATATCAAGGTTAATGCAATGAGTGCCAGCTCTCTGCGAGAATGTGGTGCGGACAACAGGAAGAAGTCCCCAAGGACCGTCTTCGATTTGGACTATGCATCATGCAAACCCCATCCACCATGCTCAGATATGTGTGGACATCTGCCCATGCTCATCAGCATGCATGGCTTTAGTCCTCGGGTATCTGACCTGCCTCAGCAACAATAGTGAGACAGTCTGATCTATAGCACTCCACCGCATTTGCTTTTATTTGCTTGTGAAAGAGAAGCTTTTAAAACTTGCTATATTAAAGCAACAGAATAGAAACAAACTGGAAGTATACTTTCAGGATGTCCACATATTAGACACGTTTTATTCCTCATGGCAAACCTATAGGCAAACATGTACTCGGTCTGCTTGCTCTGATAGAAAGCACTTTACAGTTTTTCTCAATTGCTTTGGCACATCTTTCGAAACAGTCTTAACATTCCTTAAAGTGTAAGTGTACACAACATGTCACAACTTTGCTGCATGTAAGTGTAAATGTCACAACTGTTTGCTGGCACTCTATGGCATGTCTGCAAAATATAACTTACCCAACAAATTTAATTCATGCTTCAAAACTTAGTGAGAAAGTAAATTGGCCAATGCCCCCCAAAATAAGAAGTGTTTTTGTCATCATGTGTACTGGTCAAAATGTATCAGCTGTACTGGTCAATATTTTTATGTTTTTTGGGGGTTTTTTTTTACTATGGAAATTATAGAAATTTCATATTTCTACTCTTCAGTTGACACTGTCTGTTTTATACAAAAATGTCTGTTTTGTCTAGCTGAATGCTAAATGCTTTTTTCAATACAGATTTCAGTAAGTTTCAGTAAATTTAATATATATATATATATATATATATATATAGCATATTATGTACATATAGGGACTGAATTTTTTTATTTATACAATGCATTTATTTTTGTACAAATGTGTTACGTAAACTGAAAATGCACAGTTGCTTGTTCATTTTTACACACTCTTATGTCTTCCCCTATTCATAGCTATTCTTCCATGACAAGCAACTGTGAACTTTCAGCTTATATAACACATTGTACAAAAATAATCTGATGTTGCTGTTTAGGGTTGTGATGTTGATCCTGCTGGACAAACTCCATGTAACCGCCTGCATGTTTCCAAACCTGATTGGTTGATTGGTAAAATTGTGATTGCCATTTCATTACAACGACAGGCCAGTTGCCAATTTAGCAGGTTACAAACATTCAATGTCATACATGCACGATCATCTTTCATGTGAAGGCTCACATGATGAAATAATGTTTAGAATTTGTGAAGAGTTTGAGAATAAACTCATCAGTTTCAACACGCATTGCAAATTAGATTGGTACTCTCTTGCACACATGTGCAAAAAACTCAAGCAATTTGCTTAAATCAAATCCATAAGAAATTAAAATCTGATGTGATCAAGTATCTAACCGTTCAAACGTATTGTTTTGAGAACAAATATCGACATTTGACTGAGCCAAAACGATTGAGAAAAACTGTAAATCCCATCACTGGCTACACGTTGAATATGTTTGGAATTATGGTGACCTCTTGTGTTCAAGTTTTGTCTTGCATTCTGTGTGTCAGAGAACAAGATTCTCGAGACAAAGTAGCCCTTTTAAAATGGATTAAATCAAGTAAAAATCTTGATTTTGTGGAAACAACAAAATGACTGATTGCTGATGAAATTCTACCTTTAGGCTACCGTTATGTTAAAATACTTTTAGAATGAATATATCACTTTGTTATATGTTATATGCGCAGCAAACATTGCCAACAAAACATGTTTTGCAATATAAAGGAGTACTGATGCACTTTTTAGAAGTAAAATATTGAAAAATGTGTTTGCTGTGAGATCAATTAAATGTTATAAATGAATGAATGAATAAATAAATAAATAAAATTAACTGAGCATTAAAATAATCTAGCTCAAACACATCAAACGTCTAACTCACCTAAAAAGGTGTAGGCCTTTCAATCAATATGTAAACATTAGTTTAGTTATTAGCTAGTTTTAATTAAATAAAACGTAGGCTAGCATTTGTGGAAATGTATGGAATTGTGGACTGAACTATTAATTAAAGAGGTAACATCATTTGGACCCCTTATGCAGCATGACAGAAATGCATTTAAATAAACGTAGGCTATTTTAATGATGCTTATTTCTAGTAAAGTATAAAATCACATAAATCGAGCTTTTTAATAAATAGTAAATAGTTGTTTAATAAAACAAAATAGCTCACAAAATATGTATTTAACCAAAGGGGTTAAACAATTTATGAAGTAAAACCATCTTTTTTAACATAAAAGTCTTCATGTGACTCTTAATTTGAAGTCATGGTCACCCGGAAACGCTATTGTAGCTCGGTTCTTTTTGAGGGTCGGCGCCTTGACACGCAGAAATCAATCCTTGCGACTTTTTTAATATAAAACTAAGACATTTGTGAGATAAAACTCGTTTAGAGATGTTTTATCATGTAAGTCTGTAATTTCTTTATATTTGCGTGTACAATGAACCTCATCATCATTACCAAGAATGTCATATGTTCAGTTTTGTGTTTTGTCTCGGCTAACTTTTGCACACTCGCTGGGTTTTAAAAGTCTCGTCATTTTGATGTGAATATAGTGTTGATATATTTACTTGCCGTATTTTATTAAAAGTCAAAATCAGTCTAACATGTTATTGTTAATACAGTGAGTTTATTTAAACCGATTCTGTTTGTAGCGTTAACTTATATGTACATTCATTACCTTAATGACATGTAGCTTGTTGTTTTTTTCTCAATAACCATCACAATAGATCTCTTTGGAGCATGAGATTCTCCTCCATCCAAGATACTTTGGACCTAACCTTTTGAACACAGTAAAGCAGAAACTGTTCACTGAGGTGGAGGGAACATGTACAGGAAAGTAAGTCCAACAGAAGGGTTTGAGATCTTGTTGAGAACTTAATTCTTCAAGTAATGAATATTATGAAATATGAGTCTCTAATGTCTATCTTTTGTTTCACAGGTATGGCTTTGTTATTGCAGTAACCACAATCGATAATATTGGAGCAGGTGTAATACAGCCTGGCAGAGGTTTTGTGCTGTATCCCGTCAAATACAAAGCCATTGTATTCCGTCCCTTCAAGGGGGAAGTTGTGGATGCTGTTGTCACTCAAGTTAACAAAGTACGAGTCCATTTTTATTGTCTTCTAGTGCTTGATTCATTTTGGATATTCATTAGTTCACGTATCCTACTCCAGTGTGACTCAATGTGGTAAAAATAACTTGCATGCACAGTGATCATTTGTACAGTATTAATACATCTCATTGTCCCTGCTACTGATTTTTGTATAGTCTTCAGTACTGTATTTTTTCTTTCTTTCTCCAGGTCGGGCTCTTTACAGAAATTGGCCCCATGTCCTGCTTCATTTCTCGTCATGTAGGTTTTCCATGAACATAAAAAATGTTAATATTCAGTCTCACTTGTAGTTGTCTTATATCTGTGATATTTCTATGTCCAGTCTATTCCCTCTGAGATGGAGTTTGACCCAAACTCAAATCCTCCATGCTATAAGACAGTTGATGAGGTAAGACTCTATAAATCACCAATAAGAAATGTTTGTTGAAAGGATTTTTTAATCCTCATATGTACAAATAAATATCGAACATTTAAATTTGTTTTCTTGAACAGGACATTGTCATCCAACAAGATGATGAAATTCGACTGAAGATTGTGGGAACTCGAGTGGATAAGAATGATATTGTAAATCCCTGGCACTTTCTCTTGAATAATATTCTATATTGGTAGTACAAATATTTTCTTCTGTTTTTGATCATATCTTTTGTTCCTTTTTTTATTAGTTTGCCATTGGATCTCTAATGGATGACTACCTGGGTATGTATTTCCTATGCTAAATGTATTCTGTCACAGCTCTTTGTTTACTGTCAGAGGCATGGAGTTAGCTGTGCTATAAATTTTATGTCTAAGTTATGTTGTGCTATCCAACCATTGTCTAAAAGTGTAACTCTTATACTTCTAGGTCTTGTGAGCTGATTCTTCTGTCAAGAATATGGGAAATATTAAACTTGATGGTGTGAGGATGCTATGTAGTTTGTATATATTGTATTTAGATTTTTTTTTATGGTCTCTTTTTATCCCCATTTTGGTATATCTATAGTTTTCCCATTACAACAGTTTGTTTTGTGAAACATCAAGTCGAATGGGACCAAAATGGTGCTGTGGTTCTACATGATGGACAGATTTTGTACCATTTCATTTATAGTGAGGCAGCAGAGAAAAGAGGTATATAGAGTTCTCCGGCTGTTGGAAGATTCTGTAAGCAGTTTACAATCACGTTTTGGAAGGAGTCATTCATCACATTGTTTTTAGAAGTTATTCAATCTCATTATTATATAAGGTCATTTTTAGAATTATTTTTTTGTAAATGCCAGCCAGCCTTTTGTTCGATATATTTCTCTTTTGTAATACAGCACTCATACAATTTTGAATGTGTCTCTACCTTGTCTTTTTTGTTGTCTATTTTGATATTGTTTCATATTAAGCAAAGATATTTACGTTACTTAATACATATTACACAGTGTGCATCGATGATTTTTTGCTAATATTTTGATTCCACACCACTTTAATTACAACATATCATAGCAACAATTTTGACAGGAAAATATCTGCTATTGGAACCTCATATCATGCCTGTCACACAAAAGCTCACAGCTTTTCTGAAACTACTTATAACTTTAAGTATTTTACTGTTTAATATATTTTGTCAACATGTTTAGTTAGAAACAAAATTGCAACATCCCACCCAAAATGATAAACTTAATCATATTTAATGTTGCACAACATTAAAATTAAATCTGAAATTCATTTTCAACAAAAATATCTGAGCAAGTGTATTCAAGTCCATTAAATATGATTTTACATATAGATCAATAAATAAGTTAAGCATGCAGGCCTAGACAGAATCTGTAGACTTTTTTTATTTACAATTTGATTAGCAAGGAAATCTGTTGATTGGGTTTAAACATGGTCATTTGTTTTCAGGTGAGAGTGCTAGGCTGTTATTGATTTTAAAGTATTTTGAATTCCAAATAAGTTTTTAAAATTTTTTCTCACCTTGGTATTCCAAGCCTGTATTTTTCCCCTGGATCACAAAAGCAGATGTGTGGACTGGTCCGTCATTAGATGATTTAATTTCAATACTTTCTTAGAATAGTAAATACAGGATTTTTATTAAAAAAACAACAACATTGAAATATAATTCCATCTTATTGCAAAGAAGAAACAACTGCATTTGAAATACAAAGAACAAGGAAATAGTTATTTCATAGTTAAGGAAACATTTCATAGTTCTTAAGAAATGTGTCATTACTATTATTTATGAGTTTAAAAACGATTTTACAGTATGAGAGAAACATCAAATCTAGGTAAAGTGTTGAGAACAAATCCTTGTTCCTTTGAATGAAGATTTTGTAATGCAAAACAAGAAAAGAAAATATGTTTATAATATGGCTGCTGTCAAAAATAAATAAAGAGAAAGAAAACACGTCGTCCAGCTTTCACTTTCACGCCTTCATGACGTATTATTTCTGCGCCTGGACGGGCCTATACGTCAGCACCGCGCAGCTCGTTCCTCCTTTCTCTAGTCCTGAAGATGGCGGCAGGGGTGAGTAAGATGGGAGAAAACCCTTATATGCCTTATTACAGCACATCTCTCTCCACAATCATACCCCAATCACTCTAATCCTTATATCTTTGTACGTTGTTTCCATACCGTATTATTTTGTAGTCTCTCATGAAGCTGTTAGGATGATTATTTTAGTTGTAAATACTCCCCACACCCCTTTATAAGGTGGTTAGTGTGATGACGGGCAGAAGTACAGCACTGCGTTCTTTGTGCCACGTTTCCCCTGTCTTTCCTTCCATTGCCCCTCATTCTCCGCTTAATTCATTTTGTAAAAAGGAGAATGTCATGTTTGTAGTTTTACTTGCATTTTGTAAAGGTCAAGAGGATAAATGACCAGTGTGATATAGTAGAAACCGTAGTCAGTTATAGTTATGCATTCGTTGTGCAAGTAAGAAAAAGTAAAACGTTTTCCGTTTTAACTATTTAGCTACACGTCATATTCAGAAATTTAGTGTTCGTGTCAAACATTTTCAGACTCTTTAAAATCTCAATCAGAGGTTTAAAAGATTAACAATAACAAATAGTTTACAAATAAATGTCACTGCAACACCATCTGGTTTGTTAGTTCTGCCACTAGCAACCCCCTATTTGATTATTCAAACATTGTTTACTATCAGTGAAGTAATTTTATTGCAGGGAATTCACTGTCAGCTGCATCAGCTTGTGGAAAGTGCTGTGTAATGCTCTATGAATGGTCTAAATGAAGGGGACAGCTTGTGTTTTAACTCTCTCTAATGGAGGCCGAAGCTGCATTAACTTAAGCTATCTGATTTCAAACATTGTTTTTGCAGACTCTCTACACATACCCAGAAAACTGGAGGGCCTTTAAGGCTCAGATTGCTGCCCAGTACAGTGGGGCTCGTCTGAAGATTTCAAGCGCCCCCCCTGCCTTCACCTTTGGGCAGACGAACCGATCCCCTGCTTTCCTTAGCAATTTTCCCTTGGGCAAGGTCAGTGTTCTTTTCTTTCTTTTTTTTTTTTTTTTTTTTTGCATATGTTCTTCATGTTGAATTAATTCGTTGTTGTGGTTTTGATCAATTTTAGGTTCCTGCTTACCAGGGTGATGATGGCTTCTGTCTGTTTGAGAGCAATGCCATTGCTCACTACTGTAAGTAAGCTTCATAGTGCTTATTTACACTTGGCCTCTTCATGCATTCTCTTTTATTGGATAAGTTATCCGGTTTGATACAAAATTTCTGTTTCCACTTGCCCAAATGCATTTTATTTATCTAATTTCAAGAGCAGTGGCTGAAATTGGAAAGAGCGGCATCAGCTCTGGTCGGAGAATTTCGTGTTCACTTCATTTTATTGATTCAGGCTGCTGTTTAATTCGTGGCCATTTTGCGGCTTGCTGAAGAGAGATGCTGATTTGTGGCGGACCGTATCTGTGAAGTTGCGTGCCTCAGTATCACTGTGGTATTTGGTAGCCAGGAGCTGATATAACATTCTCTCACACCTTTATTTTTTTTACCATTTTGGGAGAATTGTATTTTGCATACCGTAAATTTAATCCCAAATAGACACCTGTCTCTTTAACATGCCTAATAGTAGCCTGGTCTGTTTTTTTGTTTTTGTTTCGGGTTGTATTTAATCTTCTGATCGTCTGTTTTAAGCTAGTTCTATGGTGCAGATTGCATACGCAAGAGAGTTCAGGCTGATTTATACTTCTGCGTCAGACCTATGGTGGAGCCTTTACGCTATAGACTATGCGTTGGTTTTTTATTTATACTTCTGCGTTGTTGATACAGAATTATACATGCAGAGGGAGCATCGGAGTGGTCATTTTGTATCGCATGATTGCAGTTGTATTACAGGGTAGCCTTCATTGTTGATGTGTTTCGGGCAACAAGTTCATTGGCTCGATGGATATTACTGGTAACTTGTATTGTTCAGCCCATGGCTGTCACATGGTTTTTTTTTTGTTTTTTTTTTATCGTGCCAATAATATAAAGGGGGTTGCACCGGATGAGATGTGCAGCGTCACGTCTATGACAACTTAACGTATCGCATGCTGGATGCGCACTTTGTCAGTTTATGGCCTGACACATTATGTTTAAGGACATTATAGAATTTAGATCATGTCTGTACTATGTTATAATTGTACAATTGCGTTGCTTAGTCTGCAGTCTGAATTAATTTTATTTCAGGGTGTACGTTAACTGAATGAATTGACAATTAGGATTATAATATGCACATCTTTATAAATGAGACCCCAGGTCTTCATGCATGAAGTGGCCAATTGTAAGTGAGCCCATTGTTTTCTTTTATTATTGCACACCACCAATCCTGATGTGTGTCCCGACAGTGAGCAGTGACGCCCTTCGTGGCAGCACACCCCAGGCCAGTGCCCAGGTGCTGCAGTGGGTCAGTTTTGCTGATTCTGAGATCATCCCTCCTGCTAGTGCCTGGGTGTTCCCCACCTTAGGTATCATGCAGTTCAACAAACAGGTGAGCGTTGTATATCTGTTCATATAATTAGGGCTGCAACTAACAATTATTTTGATAATCGATCAATTGAGATTTTTTTCCTATTAAATGGATAAATTCAATTTGATTTAATTAACTAAAAACCCGAAATCAGTGTATTTGTGTTAAAGTGTACTTTAAAAATTGCAAAAGCCACACATTGAGTTTTGCTAATATCAACATTTACATTATTTTAATGGTAATGGCTAAAATGGAACAAACATATTGTCGTCTGAGACAGCAGAGGATGGCCAGAGTAAGCCAAGAGTGTGTAACATTGTCACTGTTTCTGTACCACAGTCCATTATAAACCACATCATAGATAAAGTTTACAAAGCCATAGTCAGGTGAGAATCAAGGGTCTTAATCTATAATATAATAATTGTAATCAGCTGATTGTCTCACAAACGTAACCAGCAGCACATTTCTCCCCACATAGCAAGCTCATAATACAGTGTGGGAGAAGAACCACATAAAACAATGCAACTACATATTTTCTAACAGGGTAGTAAAAGTTTAGCTGGCTACTATGAGCTGTTACTGTGGCTGAGGTGGTTAAACACTCTGTAACTCTGCAGCGCTGTTTGTTCGCTGACGGCTAAAGTAGAAAGATGGCGACTCAATATGTCGACCTTCATAGAAGGGGGTGCCTGCGGTTATGTAGATATAAATCTCTCATTCTAAGGTAGTAAAAACATTATGGTTTATTAAGCTCTTCATACACCACTGAAAACATAGTTATGTATGTCATATTGCATTTCTGTGAATAGATACTCAAAATTATTACATATTGCACATTTAACTTAAAAAAATTATATCCAACATGTGTTGTAACACAATTTTTGTTAACTAATTTACACAGACATGTTCAGATGTGAAGATATAAACTAAAAACATCTAAGATATAATTAATTTTAGTTTTTATTTAAAATTAATTGAATTATAAGGATAAACTGATAAATAAATGTAGAAAGACTGAAAACAAGCATGTAAACGTAGAGCCGTAGTAGATCGTGCTTGAAAAACAATTAAAACTTAAAAGACAAATGCTATAATAAGAGAACAGAATGGAGGTACGCAGCAAGCTAACAGACTTGATTAAAAGGACAGGAAAAATGATGCATTAGTGCACAAGCATTCGCTGAAAACCACCGAGTACAGTGACTAAAAAACAAGCGAATCTTTTATTGCTGTTATTAACTGCCTTTAGATTTAGTGCCTCACTTTGTAAACACCGTTTTACTTTAACCTATTTCTGCAGTAGCGCTATTTTAAATCCATCTCTTATGTTGCGAGCGAACTGATTCCCCAACCTGATGCTTGAGACAAAATTGACATCCAACGTCTCCCAGAAGTTCCGGGAGTCACTCGCATATTGATAGCAGCTTCCTGATAATTAATTCAAACTCCAGGAATCTAGAGCGCGCATGCGGGACAGAAGAGACTGCTCCAAACCGTGTAGCGCGCACACATTGCAGAGCTGCGGAGGGAGAGAGACCTTACATGTGCGTGTGTGCCTCATGAAGTGCTTGGAAGACTTGGAGCATCATGACAGGCCTGTTTTAACCAATCACCTGTAAATGTCCCCGTGATGTAAGCAGACTAACTAATCGATAATGACAATTTTTTCGATTTTATCGATTAGTTGTTGCAGCCCTAGATGTAGTGCATTTATCTTTCAGGAAGTGTATTGAATGTTTTGTAAGACTTTCGTTTTTTATGTAGGCCACAGAACAGGCCAAGGAAGAGGTGAAACGAGTCCTTGCCGTCCTGAATCAACACTTAAAAACTCGTACTTTCCTTGTTGGGGAGAGAGTCAGTCTGGCTGACATCACCGTTGTCTGCTCTCTGCTCTGGCTCTACAAACAGGTGAGTCACTCTACAGGGTGTCATGAAAATCTCAGCTGGATTCAGGTCTTTTATATTAGGGATGTGCAACAAATTGGGTCCATATTGGTTCATCTGTTATCAGTGATCAAGTTTCTGTTGGAAATTATGATTTTTGTTTTTAAGATTTAATTCTAAAATTAATTCTATTGTATTGTTTAGTGTTTCTTTTCATTTTTTTAATATATGGACAACTGGTTATTGGTCTATTTTAGTGGTCTAAACATAGTACGATACTATCGCGATAACTTAAAATACTATTATAATACTTTTAGCCGAAACAAAGAGGTTTCTTTATTATTATTGTTTATTATTACTTCTGAAAGTTAAATGTATTACGGGGTGTTCTTGAATGGGCCTGGTCCTTGTCCACACATTCAACAGTTTATTTTTTCATACTGAAAGTCTGTATGTGACTGAGTATTTTAAGTATATTTTGCTGCTATACAAAAAAAAAAAAAAAAATAGATCAAAATGCTTCGGCGTTATAATAAATTATAGGTTTGCAAGGACTTAGGGGTTAGTATATGACAGAATTTACATTTTTGGTTGAATTTTACCTCAAATACAGTAAGCTGAGCTTTGGATAAAGCCAACTCTATTGCGCATAACCATACTTGTCGTCGCATTTTTATGTTGTGATGTTTCGCTAATCACAGCATGTAAAAATATGTTTACCGATCCATTTTTAATGCAATTTGTTAACCTATGTCATTCACACATCATGCATGTACATTTACTACAGTATGTGCATTGTAAATCTGTTCTTCAGATAAAGTGATCATCTCTTCAAAAGACTTGAATTGAACCCCTTTTTTATGATGGCTTTTATGACCTTTTTGGATCTTTCAAATTTTAGGGGAATAGTCATTAAATGGAGGGCCAGAAATCTCCCAGGTTTCATAAAAAAAAAATGTTTGGAAGATAAACAGATCTTTTAGGTTAGAATAAGGTTGAGTACATGAGTTTTAATTTTGAAGTGAACTTTATCTTATAAATACAGTAAACTGAATCTTGTATAAAACAAACTATCTCAACTCCTATCTTTTAAATCACTGATATCGTCACTCACATTATTATGTCCTGATGTAACAATCTATTGTTACGCCTCATACTCATTTGTTTCTCACCCATCTGATGACTGAACATTCTAATGATAATTGACAGCAAGTGTAATTTATAAAGCTACAGTCTATTAATCAGAACCTGCTTGCATTAGATAATATCTTGTATTAGTGATTGGGTAATCAGTTGCATAATTAAGTCAAGTCTCCATTATTTCTGTAGTGTTTTATACAATACAGATTGTTTCAAAGCAGCTTTACAGTGATTTTAATATTTCGTTTTTAAATTGGCACTTGAATGTTTTGTGCAATTTTTCACCTTTCTAGGTTCTAGAGCCTGCTTTCCGTCAGCCCTACCCCAATGTCACTCGCTGGTTTGTGACCTGTGTCAACCAACCTCAGTTTAAGACTGTTTTGGGGGAGGTTAAGCTCTGTGAGAAAATGGCTCAGTTTGATGGTACGTTTTTCAAACCTTCTTGCCATGTTTTTGCTCTTTTGCTTGAACTTGAATTAAAGTGCAGAACGTCTGATTTCATGGTTATCAGCATATTGTCCTCAAGCACAACCAAAGATGTTTCTTAAATCCATGGTCTCTAAACAGGGTTTAAAGTTCTCTGTCACTACGACGTTAATAGCTTGTTTTCACGTGACATCACTCCACTGCGTTGCCATGGCGCGAAATGCAGATGGAGGGCAGGAAGTGATTTTCTATAATTAGGAAGCACTATTACACACTCAAAATGCCTATGTTTTGTGTCGTTTATGGTTGCTCAAATCGATCAAACCACAAGGAGTTTTTATCGTGTGCCCAAAGTTGTTGTTCATAAGGGGTGAAAATACAAGAAATTGACAGAAAAACACTGGGAAAAATGCCTTGCGAACCTAAGTCTGCGGTCGGGAGGAACCGAATGGGAAAATGCCTGTGTGTGTGCAGTGATCACTTCATCAAATGTGCGTTAATACATTATTTATGTGGCTTATAATTACATTATTCAGGCGTTTAAATACACTTATGTGGCTGTTTAACGTACCAGTTTCCAAACTTTGTAAAGTCAAAGTATGTCTGTAAGACGAGTTAGTTGCTGATATCTACAGCCTCGATGGCAGGCAAATCTCTCAATTCAGTTGAAAATCGGTCCTCTTCATAACGTAAGGATCACGTCCAACATATGTTTCGATTTTCTGTTTGTATATTTCTCTTGTAATAGTGTCTAAAGTAGTACAGTACGGATTTTCCTCCATCTCATCCATTGCACTCTTCACTCCTTGCCCTCCATCTGCATTCCGCGCGTCAAAAGAATCACATGACTGCAAACCACCTATTGCAGGGTTCCCGTTTGTCCTTACTGTCTTTAATTCACTTTTCGTAATTTTAAGGCTGTAAATGGGCATTAATTTCTCATAGTGTAATGTCTAATTTTAGTTTCAATAGGTCTTAAGTAAAGAAAGACAAGGTGTGTTCACCCTGCTGAGGGGGATGTGATCAAAGCCTGAAGTGGATCCAAAGCACGTTCCTCTCTCCAATAAGCATTCTGTAATGATTTTGCTCATGATCCATCCCAGGGTTTAATTCACGCTCACGGAAAAACTAACATGTAAAATGACGCTCTTATTATTTTATTACTCTTTTCGCTATATTCAATATTTTGCTACCTAAAAGTTAAAAATGTTGCGTCATGCCCCTAACGCATCTGTATTTCTCTCATATTAAATATAAAATGCATGTGTAGACTTATATTTTTCTAATATCTGGACTACTGTATTAAGGGAGTACGGATGTATAAACAGAAGTTTCAATATGTTGGTGTTAAATACATTTTCTGAGAATTTATTTTTCAAGTTTTGACTGCAAATGTCATGCCCATAACACTGGAATTTCCCAATTTTAATTTATCCTCAACTAGTTTTGTGGTGTAGGTCTACGTATTTTATAATTTTAACTTCAAATAATACTAATAGTAATTTTAAAGATGTGTTAGCATCAGATCTGGACGGGAAGGGTCACAATTCTGCGTTCTCTCACCGCGACACAGGTTCGTGAATTTGAGTATAGCAACTTCGGTTTTATATCGCATATTTTTACAGCCCTATTAAAATAGCTTTTAAAATAAGCAGACTGGCAATATTAAAGCGGTTTAAAACATCTCCAAAATACTCAAAACACTATTGGTCTCAACCATTTAAATAAAGTTAAAGGAATTTGACTTTTGTCATACTTGATTATGACAAAATGGTGACAAACCTGATTTTATATTTAAAGTAACAATATGCTGATATTCCATTTTTGTCAAACAGAGACCCTTAGAGTATTTAACGTTACTGTCGTAAATACCACTCACGCAGAACGTCCTCTCCTTTGTAAAGTGCAGCAGTTGTTGGCTTTTCAATATTTTTCCTGATATTGAGTGCTAGTTTATGTGCTTTAATTTCTTGTAATTTTTCCAGCTAAGAAGTTTGCTGAGATGCAGCCGAAGAAGGAGGCTCCTATCAAGAAGGAGAAAGGTGGCAAGGAAGGAGGCAAGCAGCCACAGCAACAACCACAGCAGGAGAAAAAAGAGAAGAAAAAGGAGGAAAAGAAAGCCGCCCCTGCTGAGGAGGAGATGGACGAATGTGAGGCTGCACTGGCTTCTGAGCCAAAAACTAAGGACCCATTTGCTCACCTTCCAAAAAGGTACTTGATACACCTTCACTTTAGAGATAGATGCTTCTTGAAAGTCTGTTCGCTCTCTCACCAGTCTGCCTTTGTCCTCTTGCACCAGTTCTTTTGTCATGGATGAGTTCAAGAGGAAGTACTCCAACGAGGACACCCTGACTGTGGCATTGCCTTACTTCTGGGATCACTTTGATCGTGAGGGCTTCTCAATCTGGTACGCTGAGTACCGCTTCCCTGAAGAGCTGTCCATGACCTTCATGAGCTGTAATCTTATCACAGGTACAGTCAGGTCACTTTGCCTTGTCTCGTTAAACAGTGCCTGGAATGCTATAGCCTTGTTTTTGGATTGTTCCTTCCAATTCCGCATGTTCTACTTGCGCAAGAGTTTTGCATTGCTTGGTTTTAAGAAATATGTACAAGTACTCTCTTGCTCCTCTCCTCAGGAATGTTCCAACGACTTGACAAACTACGCAAGAATGCCTTTGCCAGTGTCATCCTCTTCGGTGCAAACAACGACAGTTGTATCTCTGGTATCTGGGTCTTCAGAGGCCAGGACCTTGCATTTCCTGTGAGTAATTTTCATGTTCTCAGAACCCTGTTTAGTGTCTATGCATGTTTATAGTTTGATTCCAGGATTAACACTGTACCAAATGTAGGGCTTTCTCCTATTAGTCATCTAAACGTTATTTTAGAGAAGAATTTGTCTACCAAAATTTTAGTAGCCGGTTAGTTGAGGGGAAAAAAAAAAGTCAACAGGAGGTGGCAAAGTCATGCAGTCCCATTATGTCTGCAGGAAATCAAAATCAGGGCTCAACATTAAGTCTTTTCATGTGCTTGTCCATTGGACAAGGAAATCTGTCATTCACTTATACAAGTAAAACAATTGCTTGTCTGCACCTTTTAAAGGGCTAACCCCCTTCCACGCAACTACGCAGACACCTGGTAACGCTCATTCCCCAAATAGCAAGCGGGGATGATTGACATGCGTAACCTATCATTAAAAAGAGACTGAAAATCGACAGCACTAAAAAATCCCCCTCAATCCCCGTACTCCCGCAGCGTGCCGTCTGACTGATTTATTAAGCAAATACAGTTGTCACAGTATTTCTGACTCCTGAAGGTAATTGGCCTGGGGTGGATGTGGAAAAATTGTAGAGTTAACTTTATCTGGATTCGATGATCCCATGGATTATTTTACAATACTCCATTTATGGTCACTCGGATAAGAGGAAGACCTCATTCAGCCATGCAAATTATACAATTCTTAAGTATTGATGAACAATAAATCTAACTAAAATGTGTGATTATGAAAGTTTTGTGATTTGTGGAAGGCTCAAGTGGGAGTTTGGAGAAACAGCTGTTTATTTATTCATTCTCAGTGTTGAGAAACGTCACCTGCATGTGTTATGTTTTTGTGTTAGTAATAAAGTACCCAATTATGTTACATAATTATTTTGTATGTAAACGATCACTTTAGTTACTTGCGGATTAAAAAAGTACCGTTGTATCAGTGCTGCGCGAGCTCTCGCTCAAACACAGACGGCTCACAGTACTGATAATTGTAAAATTTAAGTTTAAACTTTGTTCTTGGTGTTTTTTTTTTTTTGTCAATGTCAGAAAGCATTTTGTATTATCCATCCGTGTTTTTAAAATTCATTAAATGATGGACGTTTTACTATTAACAAAGCCCTATATGTCGGATTTATTTAACTTGTAACTTGATATTCTTTTTAGAATAACTTATTCAGTTTTTCTGTTATTGGTCCTGTGACATGACTCTAGTCTATTCATTGTCAACTATTTTTAGGGGCCAAGCACTGAAGGTGTGGAGGCACCTATTATATTTGTTCAGATTCGTATTCTTTTTCTTCTTCTTCTTCTTATTATTATTATTATTCTGTCATAAAACTGTCTGCCATTTTTAATTGTCAAAAAAAAATATGTTTCTAAACTCGTCCTAGACTGTTTGTCTGATTTTCACCAAAATTGTACCAGATCATCTCCGGGCAGTGCCGTCAAAAAGTAATGGAATTCAAGTTGATTCGTCAAACCGTTTGATAAACGCACAAATTTAATTTTACGTAGCACTTGCAAAAACAGATGCAAGGCTGTTTCTCCTCAACACTTAATCGTATTCAGACCAAGAACACAGATACCAAGATTGCCGTATTTGGATGAACTTCTTGTCCGCCATCTTTATTTTCTTTTAAAACCTTCTTTTTCAAGCTTCTAGACCGTTGGTCCGATTTTCACCAAAATCGAATCGTGTCATCTCCATACCATGCCGATTACGCTATGGATATAGACACAACTGTTTTCGTATAATACAGCATCAAAGTTGAGGCATGTTGTCAAAATTACCATTCAGGCTTTCTCTGCATTGCCTTCACATTTTGACACCAAACTTTTTTATGTGTCATTGTCACCTAACTCTGATCACAACGCATCGATTTTATAACTGCGCCACCTATTGGTCGAAAGTGATAATCCATTAAATCATATTTTTAGTTAATGTGTGTTTATTTTTGAATGTCTTTATTGCTCCTTGCTGCAGATGGTCTCACTCTCCCAGCCATGTTGGCATGTCTTATCTGCTTGTGCTTGGCCCTGATAATTGCTGCTTGCAGCTATATTCTATAAAAATGTTTGCATTAGTTAACGTTGATCCAGCTAATGCGTGTCGTGTTTAAAATGTGTAATGTTCAAATGCAAAGACAGTACGTCACAATTAAAAGCCCTTTTTTCTGTGGGATTTAGTATCTTATTTGGAATGGATACTGGAACGATAAATTAAGTAGTACTATAAATGTACACATTTATTTTTTCGAGGGGTTTCTTGACTTTAGACTTAAACCTGCTCACATGCAATGCAATATGAACATTGCAAACCACATTGACTAGATCAGGCTTTTAAAAAGTGCAAGCCAGTTTTAGGCACATTGTGAAAGTTTAACTTGGCGCCTTTTGTCAAATTTGAAGTAAGCTTGCAATAAAAGGAACATTAGCTTCTTTTGAGTTTTGGCCAATTGTGACCAATAACCAAACAATCTTTCCATCCCAGCACAGCTGTAGTGATCAATTTTATGCAGCTACAAATGCAGCAGGGTTGCTGGATTAAACAACCTGAATGTCAGAAGTCTTGAACCTTTGACTCGTATGAAAAGTTGTTTAAAAAACAGCACATTAAAGAAGCATATTTTCTCTGTGGAAAACAATTCCTTTGTTTTGCTGATTCTGATTCCAATCAAATTCTATGGTTGACATAAATTCATCTGTAACATGATATAATCATCATTTTTGAGCTGTTTTAACTGAAAGCAACTTGCACTGACATATTATCTTAAAATAAGCCAGTGCCATTTCGTCTCAAGATGCACACCAGTAATGTTTTTTTAAAAGTTACTTTAAAACCTTTTAATAAAAGGGTTTAAAGTAAAAGGTAAAAACAAAAAGGTACTTAAATGTCCTAATTGAACTAAGGACTTAAAGCCAGAATTAGGCCTATCTAAACCAAGCCTCGATGAGATAATAGAATGTTAAATCTTATGCATGGCTTATTTTAATTTGTGCTTATTGGTGAAAGTGCAATAATTCTGATGAAATGTAAAAATTAGGGCTGTCAGTTAAATGTGTTATTAACAGGGTTACCGCAAACCCATTTTAACGGTATTCATTTTTTGTTTAGTCACAAGATTAACAGTCTTTTTGGCCTAACAAACTTTGTAGTTTTTTCACATGCTTTTGCAACAGGACGCATGTGTGGTGCTGCGCTATGAAACCCATTCATTTGAATGTCTTGTGCGAGGACGTTTTGTTGCTTCGCCGACCAAAGCACAAGTGGATCTAGCTAGACCGGAAACAAAACAGCCATGATGCCGCACATACTTGTTTGGGTGTTAAATTGAGTGGATGACGAGTGTGAGATTCCGAAATGGATGCCATTAAGAGTCTGAATGGAAAGTTAACTTTTAAAAAGTTGCCAAATGATTCCATTAACAAGACCAAAGGGATTTGTGTTTTGTCGTCGTGAACTGAGCCATCATCTCAGCACGTCCAGTCTGAAATACTACTTGATGATGGCCAATCACACACACAGCTGATGCGAATTCTCCGGCCCCTCGTCAATATCAGGACCTTGTCAATATTTCTTTGACCCTTTCATTGATGGACAGTGTTACATTGAGAGATCATTTACTCCAAGTAAGAATGTTAGTGTGAAATTGAACACTGTGCAAATGTTATCAGCAATGTTGATAAGCATTAAAATGAGAAAAAATAATGGGACAAAAGGAAATCAAGACACATTTAGAATAGATAATGTTAATTATGACAATGCGATTTAATCATGATTCAATATTTTATTCTTTTGACAGCACTAGTAAAAAACGCCATTGTTTAAATGAATGGCCAAAACGCAAACTTTTTGTTTCAAGTGGAAAACGGTGTTGTGTAAACAGCCCCTAAACAAAAATTGGACAAGGTTGGTAAAATATAACTAGAAAGTACATTTGACAGAGGACTAATGCTAAAAATGGCTCACCAAATTAACATCAATGTGAGGCAGGATAACCAGGCTATTGACAAGCTGTTTTTGTCACATTAAATTAGGGCTGAATCGAATAGTGAACATTGTTGACAATAAAAAATTTGTTTTTTATAGCGGTCAATATATTTTATAGCATATATTGACCGCTACGGCGCTGTGGCACTAGAGTGTAACGCAAACCTTTACAAATGCTATTGCGGGAAAAGAAAAAAATAGCGCAAATTATGACTGAATCCGAATCCGAACTAGCAAAGTTTGGGAGAGTTTCACAAAACTTCAAACCAACAATGCTGTCTTGTGCAATACATGCAAGGCGGAACTTGCTTTTCACGGGAGCACAACATGCATGTTGGAGCGCTTAAAGAGGAAACATCACAGCAAAAGAGGAGCCGGTGAGAACTGAGTGTTCTCCAGCTGGAGCCAACTAACTAGTGGATAATCTCTTTATTAGAGAATAAAATACTACTAATAATATTATCAATAATAATATACAGTAATGTGATTTATTTTGTATATATAATAAAGCTTGATCGAGCTTAGGAGTCAGGGATGTTCTTATTATTTTAATACTATTAGGTATTCTAGTCTTATCACTCGCCTGTATTTTGTTTCATAATCATGAAGACTTACAAAAGGAGATGTTCAGGAAGAATATCATGGCAGTTACTTTTCCTTTTTCATACTGTAAATTAAAAGGTGAATGAGTGTCTCTGTCAGCTCATTTGTCATGTAAAAAAAAAAAAAAAGATTGTAATTTTATATTTATAATAATTGTTTGCAGATTAATATTTTACCATTCTTTGTGTCCTGAAGTAAATATCCCTTTTCTCTGTCAGTTCTAAGAAAAAGTGGGCCTGTTAAACAATGCTTAGAGAGCATTTGTGTGTGATTTGAGTTGGACTGAAATCTGAAAACTTAATGAGAATAACCTGTTTATTTGGCTCAAGTTCATTAAAACAACTATTTCAAAAGCTGAACTGATTTTCTTTTTTATATATTATAGTAAGAATATGTATAACTCAATGTTTTAACTAATTGAAAAAGCTGAATAATCGTTTCAAACTTACTGATAAGCCGGCAAAATAATCGACAATTAGTCGATTAATCGTTACATTAATCTATTATCGAAATTATCGTTTGTTGCAGTCCTATATTAGATGTGCTTCATTCAGTATTTGTGCAGTTAAGTAGATCGATGGAAATGTTTGTATTATAAAAAGCAGAAATGTTTTCAAAACCAGTGAGCTGTATATACTGATATGGTTTGTTGACCAAGTATTGAGACAAGTTGAATGTACAGATGTTTTTCTTTGTAGTTCTCCGCAGATGGCAAAAAAAAATAAGTTCACAATCTGCCCTATGATTTGTGAGTGTTTTAGTTGACTGTATAATCAGTGCGGAGTTTAATCACGTCATTGACATTCATTATTATTAAAATGTAATGTTAAGCATTTATTATTTTTATTTGATTCAATGTTTTTTTTTTTTTTTTTTTCTTATCTCCCCTCAGCTGAGTGATGATTGGCAGATTGACTATGAGTCCTACACTTGGCGCAAGTTGGATGTGGACAGCGAAGAATGCAAGACCATGGTGAAGGAATACTTTGCATGGGAGGGTGAATTCAAACATGTAGGCAAAGCTTTCAACCAGGGCAAGGTTTTCAAGTGAGAACATCTTGCGCCCAGTATTTATCAACATCAGTATCAATGGACATGACATTTGTTTGAGAACCCCATGTACAAGGCTTTGAGCTGTGGTGGAAGGAAGACTTGAGTTGAAAAATAAAACTTTTTTTCACAATCTCACTTTGTTTTCTTTTGTTTCTTTTTTCTGTTTTGACTGTTACTCTCTTTTTATCTCTATTTTTTAAGTTTATCTCTTAAAAAAAAAAACGTCTTAGTTCTATAGCCGATATGTGTTTTATATATAGCTGATGGTAATATTTTGGAGAATATTTTATATGAAACTTGCTTTTAATTATAGTTCTGGTTTTACTGTTCCCAGAAAGTCTTTTCACAGTGCCTGATGCTCTCTTGGGATCTGAAATCTAGAAAACATATAAATTATGATGCTCTTTGAATCTGGAAATCATTGAAACGCTGGAAACAAAATGGAGTCTCAGCCATTTAATTAAGAAAATGTTTGCCTATTTTAACTTTGGTGTTTGGAAAGATTGATCAGACTAAGGTCCACCAGAGGGAGCCTCATGTCTCGGATCCCGTTAACTAGTCATGGGTGAATGGTAAAAATCAAACCCTTTTTTTAATTTTAGTGCCATGAAGTGCATCCTGATCTTTTGCAATATTGTCAGTCATTGTTCTGATTCCCAGGAAATATGCATAATCCAGTATACTTAAGGGTCATATTGGCCTGGCTTCGCAGATGGGGCTAAGCAATGATTAGACCTTAGTTTAATTGGGACATTAAAGTAACTTTTATAAATGTGCCTTAGAAAGAAAGAAAAAAAAAACTTACTGGTGTCTTTTGAGACAAAACAATGGTACAGTTAAAACCTAAGCCTGCATTATTCTGAGACTAGGTTTAAGCCTCGTCTGAAGCGAGGACATAAAGTCTGGAACTTTACCACAGGTATTTATTTACATGAATTTATTGCCATAGGCCAGGCTTCAAGTTATGGAATTACCCTAAAGAAGGCAAATTCTTGCTAGTCTGTTCAAACAGGTCTGTTCCTAGACAGTGATATTGTCTGTCTTGTTCCTTGATGAAAAAATGACCAATTTGCTGATTTCCAAGCACACACTTCTATTGGCATAGGAGTATGCTAGGTTGTCATTTGTTGACACACCTGAGTAAAGACTCTGTAAACTTCAGGAAAAAAAGCCACACCTTACCCATGGGTGTAACTGGTAACTTATCCTTTTATTTTGTTTTTAACGCTTCAATAATTTAATGTGCTTCAATCTGGGTACTAATCCTCTGTATTTCACATTTGGAAAAAGAAAGGTATACAATCTTGATCCGCGTGGGAGAGGTAAATAACAGTGCTTGCATTTTAAGTATGTTAAACACACATGGGGGAGCATCTTAATCAAGACTTTGAATAATTGATTGCTGTTAAGTAAATAATTCAACAAGTATATTTACAAATGATGTGATGTATTTAGTGCTAAATAGTTACACTGATAAAATGTCCTCATGATCAGTAGTGTTGCTCAATGGTGAGCACCGGGTGTGGCCTCGGCTCAAGCGTGTCAATGCTTCCCCACAGCTGAATGCGCTGTCCTCACTTAACCTTATAACTGTGAGCGCCTCAGCAGGACATTGTCACACAGTGATAGCTGATTCACTTGAAGGCTTTGAAGAGCACAGACATTGATGTTCTCAGATAAAAGCTGTCTTGTGGGCTTTTACATGAAGGCTTCCTTATTACAAAGCCCTGCACATAATGAAACATTGAGCAAAAAGAATAAGAACAGTTATATATATATATATATATAACTGTAATATATATATTCACCAATATGCATTACATGTTAAGTTGAACTAACAAGGAAAAAGTATTTAATAAATGTAATGTTCATTTCAACATTTACGAATACATTAAACTTGTTAATTTCAACGTTTGTGAGGTAAAAAAAAGCCAAGTGGCTTTTTTGAAAGTTTTTTTTTTTTTTTTTTTTTTTCATTAATTGAAACTTTGTGTCTAATTATTATGGACCAGAGCTAGCATGAACAAACAATGAACAATTATATTTTCATCAGTGTTAACAAAGATGAATGAATATTTGAATGGTTGTTTATTGCTAATTTTAATGCGTTGACTTGTTAACTAGTAGGACTTGTTCAGTATTTATTATGTAATTTATTCCTGTGCTGGCAAAGCTGAGTTTTCAGCATTTGTCTCGCATTATCCTTCAGAAATCATTCTAATATGATGATTTTATGCTCAAGAAACATTTCTCAACAGTAAAGTTGAAAGCCAGAATTTTATATATATATATATATATATATACATACATATACCAGGCTTTCCAATGCTTTAAAAGTCAAGCAATAGTGAAAATACGATCCGTGTTAGGAAACACAGTGTGGAACAGGAATGTTTGCCAGAAAACCTCCTCTTCCTTTGTATTGGTTCAGAGGCTTGGGAGTTAAAAGGGTCAAACTAAACCAGATTCATGAACAATACGTACTGTAATGCCAACAGCAACACTATACTAGTGCTGCCAGCTCCCCCTGACGTTCCCCAGAGCTTCCCCGCTCTCTTTCTGTTATTCCCACACCGGCTCTTCCCTTAGTTCCCATCACTAAACTCCTTCCACATTGATTTTATGAGGCTACAACAAGTACTTGTGACAGAATGTTATAGTGAGGTCTGTATTGTACATTGAGTTGAGAAGAAAAAAAGCCTGGTATGCCTTTGTCAGGAATCTATTCCACACATCTGGAAAGAGTAAGGGGTAGCAGCGGTTAGAAAAGCAGTCCGCTTCGAAAAACATTCAGCCAGTATTGAAGTTTAGATAAATATATTCTCTAGATCGCAATGGTAACTCTAGAACACTGACACAAAGCAGCATCACGTAAGTGTTACCTTAACACTATACTAGTGTTACTTGTATGCAAGTAGCGCCATGGAAACAATGAGTCAGTAATGAAACTTCAATTTAAAATGGGGAACATAAGAACAGAAATCAGGCTGTGAAAGCATATCTTTGAACGTGGTTGGTGCTATATTGTGCTGATATGTGAATTTTCCCCTGGAGTCAGTCACCATGCTCCCGTGCCAGGAAAAAATAACCATGCAAGTTTACAACCAGGCTCACCAGAACTCACAAAAGTCTTCACCAACTGTACTCTGGCACTTTAAATTTATGCTAAATTACTTCAGAATCAAATAAAACGTCTATATAGTGATGAAGTTCTGCTTTTTATACCTGATGCATTATGTAGTTTCTCAGGGAAACTGTGTGAACAGGTCGCCTATCTAAATTTTAATGGTGGCCTGCAATTTTTCCCCTTTCCAGAGTGCAAGAGAAAATTTTTGGCATTCCAGTGAAGGGGTTGAAGGTCAGAGTGCCAAAAGGAAGAATGTGGATGGTGCTGTCAATCACTGGGAACCACCACAATGGTTCTGATAATTTGAACTTATAACATCCACTTCTTTGCTTTCAGAAGTTTTAGAAGTCAACCAACGCCTCTCAATGTGTTTGGATGAGAAAGTTACTGGATTGTTTTCGATTTCGTGCAAATCATTGCAAAAATCAGAAGGGAGAGCGAAAACAGGCAGCCCCTGCATTTTTGGACATGAGACCCCATACATAACTGTGCAGGCTCAGATTACCATTGGGGGAGGTGGAGCATAGACATTGGTTTCATCCAGAGCTCTATTACAATGCTCAGAAATGTCACTCAGAAGTACTATTCTTGTATCGTTTATGTATGATGCGGAAAGCTGCTGCTGGAACTATGTTATTTTCCTAGTGGACAAATGTGTAGGCATTATATTCAAGTGCTCAAGTGACAATTTACTACATTTATTTAATATATTACAAAAAAAGGATATTACTATAAATACAAACATATTTCATCCACTTTGTTGGCCATATCACAATCCATTGTAGTTGAGTGAAGTAACACAATAAAATAACAATTTCATTTTTATTTTCTTCACTTTTTATAAAGATTAGACAACTCTACAACTATATAGATTTCAAAGAGAGAAACTATATATATTTTTTTATAATTTTTTTTAAGTCTGTTAAATGTAATTTAATTGAATTGACTCAAACATCCATGTTGATTGCACTTACAAATTTAAGGCAGCAACATTTTTTTACAGTGTTTTTATTCAATGGAAGCAAGAACATCTGACAGTCAGTAAAAATGAACTAACAATCTACGTCACAAATACATTTTTTTCGATTGGTGACACAAATAGTGCAGTTTTTTTTTATTAACATCATGACATTGATTGATTCATTCATTAAAAACCCTAATACTGTGATTGAATTGGATCATCAAAGGTCATAGGAATTGATATCAAATCACTTAATAACATTAAATAACTGCAGGTTTACGTAAATTTCTGAGTAAATTTTTTATCATTATTTACTGAATCTGAATCAAGTAAGATGAGTAAATAAATGCATGCTCACATTTAGAGCTACAGTAAGCATGAGTAAAATGGTTTATCCAGAATAAGTTAATAAAATCATAAATTATTAAAATCATATTCGTGCCTAAAGGTGTTAATTTATTATATTGCTGCCTAAACAGATGTTAAATGATTGTATTGTTGCAGTAGTCTGACTCCTCATTACTGCCGGTGCCGATGTCTGCAACACAGTCTCATTTGCAGTCAGTCAGCATATCAGGCATGTTTCATAGGTGAAATAACACTGACCTCAGAGGAATCTGTGGTTCTGAAACGGACACCTCTGATGTGTGTATTATTTGTGTACAATATGTTGTGTACATTTTATGATTGACTTGGTTAAACATGTTTGTGTTTCCCTGGTTTAAAGCAGCAATGACCATAAAACCACAGAAATTCCTGTGTGCCACCATGGTGTGTTGTAAGGTAAGGTAACTTAAGGTTAAACCCTTATAGGAAAATACATCAGCTGATAATGCCGCATGTTTGTAGTTTATTTACAAATTGTAAAAAAAATTAAATTATTCTTAATAATTGTATACATGTTGCAATTTTGCACTAGTAAAACATATTTTAGATAATCCTTGATTAAACTTAATTCAGCGATGGTTTATTATCAATTAATTCATGTTGAATGTATTTGCCTATTTCTGTTATTATCATTTTTCTAATGAAGTTTTACAACCTATAATTAACTGAGTAAAAAAGGAAGGTGTCGCGTTTGATCTGTTTGTGTTTTGCTTGAGTAAGACTTCCCCCCCGGTTTCAGAAAGGCTTAAGATAGTACCAGACTAAAATGCATGTTAGAGATGTTCTAACTGAAAGCAACTTGCAAACTCATCTTAAAACATGTTTGTGCTAACTGTTTTGTCTCAAGATGCACACATTAATGTTTTTTTTTTGTTTTTTTTTTCTAAAACACATTTATAAAAGCTACTTAAATGTCCTAATTGACCTAAGGCCTAATCCAGCCTTAATCTAAACCCTGTTTCTGAATCCAGACTATTGTTTAGTTTTGCACTTTTCCCAGTTAGGTTTCCTGTGTTAATCGACTGTGTCACCCCCTATACCCTTAAATTGTGTACTATTTGAAATGACAGCCATTTGTAGTGGTGACCGAAACCATAGTGTTCATTATACAGTGCACTCATTAAATCCAACAATACACCACAATAATGAGCATAGATCCAGCCTTTTATTTTTGTTTTGTTGCATCCACTGTCTGACACAAGATCTGTCTGTCAAAATGTATAGCAGCAGTTCGGATCTACCTCCTTTCCCAAGGGAATCTCTCCCTCGAGGTGCACATTCAGAGGTTTTTAGGTATCTTTCGTGCATTATGACAACATCAACCTCTGTGTGTTTTTCCAGGCAGGTCTGAATCAAAGAACCAAGTTGCACCTTCCAGGTGAAGGCCCTCGACGTACTTTCCTAGAATCTGTCGAGTGGGTGTTACACCAGTTTGGATCCCCCTATACCATTGGAAAGAGTGAGGAGGATCAAGACTCGGTGGCGGTCTTAGCACAACCCGCACCATCAACCACACCCCCAAAGGACCACAAGACTGAGCCCACCGCAGACTCAGGCTGTCTCTGAACTTTCTGCCCGGTTACTATCAAGGAGGCAGTTTCTAAACTCTCTGTCTGCCCAGTATTGCTCAAGGAGGCTGTTTCTGAACTTTCTCCCTGTCTTGTCATGGCCAAGGATGCCATTTTGCAACCCTCTGCCAATGCTATCCAGTACTTTGGCCCTGTCACCGCTAGCTCCCTACAGCCCTTCGGCTCCTCTTTTGCTGGCTGCACCTAGCAGCTTGGATCAGCCTTTGGCTTCCGGTTTGCAGCTCCGCCTTGGTGTGTTGACCGCCTGGATCCACCTCAAACCACGAGTCCGCCACTCAACCTCGGCCCACCGACCAATAGGCTCCATCTTGGCTCCTCTCTCCTTCGTCTCCACCTAGAACAACCATCCTTATAGGCCAATTTATACTTCTGCGTCGAGGGTATGGTGTAGGCTACGCACGTAGGCGACGCCGTCGTGAGCATTTATGCGTTCAGGTCTTGGTTGCTCTGCAGTACTGCTCCGAAACGCTAGTTGGCGGCGGAGGGATTTAATGTTCCACTGTGTTTAGATTCCTCGCGGCTAGGTTACTACAAGCAATGGCGACTGAAAGAGAGTGGATCACGTTGGAGTTGGAGCTTATTACTAAAGTGCGCGTCAGGCTACGGCGAAGGGTATGCGGTATGGTACGCGTAGTTGCATATGCTACGCCTTACCTACTGCGCGCTCCCTTCGCAGAAGTATAAATTGGCCTTATGTCTTCACCGGGATCCATCATCCCTCCAGCTCTACCATTGGTAAGTTGGCACTCCGACTCCACCACAGACTTCCGGGACTTTGGCTGTGCCTCATTCCTCCAACCCTTCAGCTCTGTCTGGCTCCTCCTTCCCTCCAGCTCCTCCTCAGTCCTCTCTCACACCAGCTCCACCCAAGTGTGCAGCACAAGTGCTGAAAAATGAAGCCAAAAGCGTCTTGATCGCCCCCTGGTGCCTGGTCTCAGCATAGGTTATAAACCCAGCCTCCCTGTGAAGTCTACTGGACGTGATGGGAACTAAACAATCAAATTACAGTTCAAATACTTTCTGAAAATAATATAATTTTTTTCAAAGATGTTTTCATTTTAGTTCGTTTTTATCACACTGATTTAAATTTAAGTGTTTTTAAAAAAAAAAAAAAAAAGTTTGGTCTTGGTTAGTTATTTGATGTTATAAAAATAGAAATGTGACATCATGATTGACAGCTTCTCTTAACAAATTAGTCACCAGGGCACCAACAGATTTTTTTTTTTTTTTTTTTTTTTTGGATTTCCAGGAGGAAATAGGAGCTTCAACTTTATACATGTCCATAACTGTTTATTTCACACAGTAAATGTTCTATTAAGTCTTCCTCAGACCTCCAGACCCCTGGGTAGGCTGCTCTTCATCGGCCCATCTCTTCGGGTCTACTCGGGGCTTCACCTCCACCAGCTCCGCCTCTGTCAGTCATCTCTCTGGCTCCGCCCACCCTCTCCACCAAGACTCTGCTATGGCTTCTCCCTCCATCAGCTCCACCGTGGGCCTTCAGTCTGTTAGCAATGTCTGAAGTCACTCCCTGGCTCCTCTCGCCGTCGCCTCGTCCCCGGCTCTTCCGCTTCTGCTAGCTCCGCGTCCTCTTCCTAAGTCCCAGTTCATCTTTTGCCAGGTATTTTAAATTTGCCCTCATGTGTCATACCTGTGTCTTGTTCAGTCCCAAGTGTTTCTCTGTGTATTTATAGCCCTGTGTTTGTTTCTTTTTTTTTCTTTTTTTTTGTCAGATCTTGTCATTTTTATAGTGGTTGTTCTGTTTACAGTATTTTGTCTCCTGGGAGACCCTGATAAGTGTTTGAGTTTGTTTTGATTAAAGATACTGCTTGCAGTACAACCTTTTATTTTGGTTTTGCTGCATCCACTGCATGACAGAAGGCATTTACTGTAGTGTGTGTAAATATCAAGTGTGTGTGTAATAATAGTAAATCATTTTTACTATATAAAACTAAATTCTCTAAACTGTAGGTTTATATCTTAATCCAACCATCAAGGCTTTTATTGCGAAACATACTTTTAATGTACACATTGTTCTGTGTGTAAAAGGTTGCTTGGCATTCCTGTATTAACAAGGTTTGAAACTCATCCAGAAGACTCTGTTGTTATAACACTTCACAACTATGAGAGGAATGTAATGATAGGTTTCCTATTGCGTCTAAAAACAAGACAAACTGTACAGCGAAGTTAACATAAACAGTGTTAAATCACCTTTTTTTTTTACCATGAGGCTGAAATAATGTGGAACATTTGTGCATGTCAATAATAGCATTGATTATTCTAACAAATTAGGCTAAAGCATGTCTGACTGTATGCCGCTGCAGGATTGAATATCTCACTGTGAAAAAGAAACGCATGTTGTTAAAATAACAATGTGCTAATACAGTCGTAGCCTATTATAGATTTTTATTGCATCTCATAATGTTGTTGTTTAGTTCAAATATTAGAAAGAAATTGAACTGCAGATATGTGATGAAATTCTAAATGGAGCAGCTCTGAAGCACGTGTGCATTAGTATTTCGGGCTTTGTGGAATGATCACAGGTGTGAATGTGTTCAGGAAAGTGCTAAAACTACACACAAATCGAAACCATGGGTTAATGCATTACACAGTCCTTTAGGCACATTTGGCAGAAATAAAAATAGTTTAAAACTAATTTACCTGTGCTCACATCTCATTATGCCATCGCTGACTGCACAGCAACGCAACATGTAACACATTTTCAAACATTTTGACATTCCATATTTATATACACAGAGGAGATCACCATGGAAACATCTCTGCAATAACCTTCCTCCTGCTTATTATGTTGCCATGGCAGCCATCCCAGAATAGTCCTTTTCAGTTTGTCCCTCCCTCGTGTTTATGACTCACAACCTGCAGGGGAAACCACAATTCAGCCTGTATCACACGATGTTCCTCCCCTTCATTTTAACTAGAACACAAGAACTGGATCTCAAAGAGGGGAACTCCATTAAAACACACAAAAAATGTGGCTATGGAGACCACAGTGATCAAAACCATTTAAAGGGGGGATGGGGCAAGATTTTCTTGTATTGAGTATATTGAGAGTTTCTAGTATTGCCTGAAAGCATATGCAAATCAGTAAATAAAACACGTAAACAAAGAAAACAGTAAACGCAAAATTATCATATTAACTATTGTGGCAAAAACCACTTATTCAAAAACTCTTCCATCCTCCATGAGCATGTGGAAAAGCAACTGAAATATTATTAATATTTGCTGTCCTCAGAAATAACCTACATGCACAGGTAGCCAACGCCCTTGCTGTGCAACAAACCCACCCACAAAGAACAGGATGAACCTATTGAAACAAAACGAAAACCTTGCTTTGTGTTGTACTGTACTCTAGATACAGTAACATAATGTCTGTTGTGTCTCCGCAGTGTTAAAAACACCTGGCACTAATGTGTGCGGATTCAGTTTATGTTAGCTAAATAAGTATGCACAGCTGTCTGTTAGGAGGAATACATTCTTTGAAGTAGCGCATGCAGATTATTTTAAGAGTATATTATATGTTCTGACATTTTTATCTTCTGATAATCTATTTCATACCTAAGGACTTTAACTAAAAATATGCGTTTAACATAAAAAAATATATAACTTTACCAACATAAACAATGTAGCTTAGGTAAAGGTTAACATAGAACGTAAAAAAAATAAAAAATAAAATAAAAAAGTGTTTATTTTATTTAAAAATTAATCCTGATTATGTGTATTTCGTACCTTTCATACCCAAAAATAATAATAATAAATATTTAAAAATGTATATTATATATATATATATATATATATATATATATATATATATATATATTAAATACTGTATCTGCAATCATTAAAAATGTTGCAGATATTTTTAAAGAAATTTTATTAAAAATATATAATTATATAATATGTAGTCTAATTAAATACATAATCTACACAATATAACACATAAACATCTATTTATTTTATTTATTTTTTTACCTATTAAAGTTCATTATAACTGCCAACAATTTTTTTCCAGACTAATTTGTGTTTGGGGAACAAAAACTACCCGTCACCTGATCAGTTGTGAAAAAATGTCATATCCTTTAACAATACATATTGTTTGTGGATGGTACTATGATGTTTGCCTGTTGTGTGGCTGTGGTCAGAAGCTTTATATTAGGCCTACACAAAAATAGCTGTTCTCTGATTTACAAGTAAAAACACAACCAAGAGTGCACATTTGAGATCACTTTGTTCTGCGTTGTTATCTTTAAACTTCAAATAATGTGGTTCTTCTTATCCCCTAAAGTTGATCCTGGGACACACCCGAAAAAATTCATCCTCTCTGCCCCTCCTTGTTCTGTTCCCTTCCTTCGCTTCTTGGTATAGCACTGCGTGCATTGTAGTCATACGGGATGACTCACCCTCCCTGACACACCAACCCTGGCTGCTGTTATTCACTCTAGTTCATACAAGCAGACACACCTATGAGCACTCACCAGGAAACACCCGTTCCCACATATCCTAGCATTGAACTATTACTATATTTTTATGACTACTCCAGCATCGTTGGCTAACTCACATGATCCAAATGAAAAGCATGAGATCCCCTTGTTTAGATTATAGTGACTAATCTGACAAATATGCATTTGCCTCAAACTACAGAGCTTTGTTGCATTTGCTGTGGCCATTTCGTGTCTTTTTTTCCCCCTCACGTGGTTTTGGAACTCTGCAGAAAAGCATGACTGTTTTGTTCCTTGACATTCTTCGCCTGTTTGTTATCCAAAAGTTTATATTGCATTGGGGAGACAAAACTCCTACACCACGAAAGCAACAAGAGAACACTGGAACACATGCACACTGTTTCAGTTGTTTCAAACGTTTCGTCTGTTCTTCTGGTTACAGTATTTATAAGATGTCTGATAATATCGTAAGGTTTTCAAGTACTGGCTTCTGCAACTTATTATGAATATATTTCATGTGTCTGTATTCAAATCAACTTGCCCCTCCCTTTGCTTCTTTACAAGGCAGACAGTAAGACCTCTTTCTCGTTTGGAGAATTCATCCTTTGCTTACCATTACACACAGCCCTGAATATGGGTGTGACACGTGGATTTGCTCACTATGGGTTTTCTCTCTGCCTGTCTGTTTGCCTCAAAACCAACCAACCACCCTCCAATCCCGACAATATATGCACACGCTGTTTACCTGCATTTAACAGCCCTTTAAATGAAGCAACCACAGACGTCTTACTCAACCAAATGGGAATTAGACCTTGTGAAACCTATTTTGTGAGATTAGGGCAGGTTAAAACAAAGCAAAACTATTGAGGGAGAATTTAGGGGTATAGAGGAAGATGCTTCAAGGTAGGGCTGCTTTTTGACGAGGATGAATGATTGATTTGGTTTGGTCGCTGCGGGGCAAATCCTGCAGCAAACGGACCCCCTAAACATAAAACAGGAAGAAATAAAAAAGTGTCAACGGTGGCAAGCCTGATTAAATCACTATAGGTCTTCCAGGTATCTTATCAGCCATGCAAATCATGTTCAATTGTTGCTTCAGGGGTACATTTCACTTTACTATACTCTTGGGGTTACGTTTTTATCTAAAAACTTTACATATAGTTGTGTGTGTGTGTGTGAGAGTGTGTTAAATATAAAGATGATTCATCACAGAAGGGTGATTGTGTATATATACAAGTATTATTTACATTATTGATTGAGACATTTTTGAGTTGGACACGCAAAGGCCATCACATATCTCCAGTTTGCTGTATTGTGTAATACAAACACCTTGAGTTAGATAGATGCAGAGAACCCATCTTCAAAGGTTTGTGCTCTGAATTGCATGCTCAGTGAACTATCACAAATTTGTTTAATTACATTTAATTGAATACTGGATTTAAAATGTTCAAAGCCTTTATAATTTGAGTTAATTAGATTCATTATTCTAATACTTTGTTCATTGCATTTGTCATTGTGAGCATCTGTAATTTGTCTCTATTCTATTTTTTGTTTGTTTGTTCATTCATTCATTCATTCATTCATTCATTCATTCATTCATTCATTCATTCATTCATACATTATATTGACTGACAAATTTAAAATGGGATCAGCTGATAACAAACAGCGTAACAATCCATTCAAAGTCTTGATGCATATCAAGCTCTCCATTGATAAAAATTCCTGAGATATTATTCTAGTTTTCTTGAACGTTCTGACTCATGTTTATATAAGGTCCAAAAAAGAAACATACAAACTATATTTTTCTGTGACTGTTATTTTGCCATTTAAGCCTTGTTTGTTGGCTGTCTGATCAGTTTGAATGGACTGTTTTCTTTCTAGCTTGTTTACGATTAATAAACAAATATCTCTGTACTTTGTTATACCTCATTTTAGACATGCACAATCATTTTGTCAACATATACCCGAAAGGTAATCAATTTTAATTCATAAAACGTACCTATTAACCATATAAAAATGTAAAATACTCAAAGCATACCTTAAAAAACAGACTTTACTTTTTATTCTTATTCAAAGATTAAATTGTTTAACTGCAGTGATGTTTCTGAGAATGAAACTCCTCATAGAACTCTGGATCTACACTATATGAAAATGCTATGGAAATTATGTTGGAGTAGTAGTGAACACATTATCAAAGGCAAGAAGCCCTCTTTCAGATTGCAACACATATTTGATCTTTGTCATTAAAAACGAATGAAAACTAACCAACATAGAGAAAAAAAATCAAGACATTGACATTGTGGGACACAATGTAGTAGGCTATATGGACGAACAGAAAGTAGCCTACAGAAGTTGTCACAAGTGTATACTCAGTAGTATTTGATTTAATCAAACCTTACAAATGTTTGTTTTTTTACTTGTATTTTTTCTTTAAACAAAAACTATATTCCTCAATGCAAAGTAAAGTAAAATTCTAGTAGCATTACAGAGTAAAATCACACTATAGCATTAACAGTCAAATAATGAAAACGAATTAAATACATGAACAGATATATAATTTGTTGTAAATTGTAATGTGTTATACTTTTTTTTAGGAAGAGACATGCACAAAACAATCATTTTACAAATGTACAATAGTTTGTGCCCTTCCTAAAAGATTGGGATCATGTGCCACCATGTGCCATTTTATTTTAGCCAACGCAATATTAGAGGGAACCGGGTCTATTCGTTACAGTTTCTACTCCGGTTTACTGCACGCTAATTTTTGAAAGTGTGTATTTTTTTTTTTTTTTAAATTGAACAACGTAGGCCTGTATGCTAATTAAAACACTTAACAAATTGCCTCAATAAAGATTTGACCTTATAATTAAAATGAGTCTGACTCTTGTCCCAAGAATACAGTTTAAATCTGATTCCATCCACATTCACGCGCTTTATCGACGCTGCCTTAAACCTACATGTCACTCAAACAGTAGGTGGGCTGGACTAGAATTATAAGGGTCCACTCCCCTACTACACCGTTACCCCCGCCCTCTTCTCCAGTGAAGAACTTCACAGACCTAACCCAAACTCTGCCATTCTCCATAGCCCGGAGTTACAAGCACACTGAGGACAAGAAATATCAAGAAAGTGAGAGGAAGAGAGAGAAGCAACTTACAAAAAACAAGAAAATAATAAAGCGAGGCTTCAAGCATCGAGAAAGAGAGAGAGAGTACACGAATACGGCAAAGTTTAGTTTGGAAAGCGTGGTGGAAAACTTCTGGGCTGTGGCAGAAAGCTGTGGACCGCGGATGATGCCAGGGCAAAGGTGTTGAAGGTTCCAGGTATGTTTGTGTTTCTCCTGAGGTTAATGAGTTATGCAGTTCTGGTGTGCGACGCTCACGTTGCATTTAAATTAGTTTTCCAGAGACTGTCTGTGAGCTTATAATATTCTTAATTATGCAGAATAACGCTATATATTTGCTTATTTGGTTCTTAGAAAGTCTATTATATGTCATAAAATCTCAATCTTATCATGTATTGTTGAGGATGAAGAGGGGGTGGGTGTGTATCTGCTCAATTGTCATCTGTTGCGCACGTTATTTTTTTCTCCTAACATTGCTAAAGTTCAGAATTAAGCGTTTATTTAGTTAAACTCGACCTGCTAAATCATTCAGAAAAAAGGACTTATAAATAAGGCAAATATTCTGTTTTTTTGCATGTCATGCAAACGAAACACCCAAAGAGTGCAACGTGGATAAGAAGGTTGTCTCTGAGTTTGGTTGCATGACTTTGACCACGCTTTAAAATAAAATAACATTAAAAAAAGTTTTAAAGAAAGCTACCCCCCCCCCCCCACACACAGAAATTAATTGTTATACAGTACCATGAAGTCATTTCACACATCTATAGAATTTGTATCTTTCCTCTCGAAACGAGTATTATCCTGCCATACCAAATCTGGTCATAGCTCAAGATTTTTGGTCAACGTCAGCACATATTCTGCACTGTGGATACATCGTTTTCTCATATTTTCCCCACTCACTTTATTTATTAGATGGAGTTTTAATTTGTTTTAAAGATTCTTAATATCCTTAAAAATAAAGTGTGAATCTTTGAATGTAGTTTGGGAAGTCTTTCCTGCTTTGCTTTGATTTTTGTTAACCTGGAGCCCTGGCCAGGGTGTGGGTAGTGAGTAAGAGGGGGTGAAGAGAGGAGGGGAGGGCGTAATGGAATGTAGTGGTTTGGAAAGACTTGCTAATTGAAACCAGGTTTGAAGCACAGAGGGGGAAAGTAAGGCTTGCAATGCAGGAGAATGAACAAGGTGTTTTATTCACACCAACTGTGCCATGAGAGGTATTTCAGTAGGATCATTGAAGGTTTCTGAACATAATAAGAAAATAGAAAAATAGATAAAAGAGAGTGAGATTGACATAAAGAGGAGTGTTGCAAAGAAGTGTTGAGATTTTGGAGATATCCATGGAGTGTTGACATCCAAAAAAGCTGCCTTTCAGTTGATCTGATTTAAGATGTCTTTTAAAAATATCCACAAGCAGATTTTCCACATTGGGAGCCCATCCCCCTTCTCCTGCCACACCCAAAGCTTTCTTCTGTTTTGTCAGAACACAACTCCATAGCAGACTAAAGCAGTCAACCAGTAATATTAAAGCTGTAATAAAGCAACTTTATTGAAATTGTTATCATTTGAGTCAAATTTTTTTTCATAAACTAGAAAAATATGCTGTGCAAGGGTATGTCTTTGGAGTCCGATGTTAAGTTTTCTAGTGTGGCTGCCTCAATTTCAGCAATCTCTTTCAACCTCTGTTCTATGTGAAGGTTATGAATTGTTTGGTTTAAAACAGAACAGTGTGTCTTTATCTGATGCGTGGTTGTCCTGGAGGTTTACAGTGGAGGCACAACTTTCTCCTGCTCTGTGTTGATAGGTCAGATTAGGGTGTGCTTCATAGGACCTTCTATTCCAGTGTGAAAACGGAAAGAGTCTGGACTTGTGCACACTTCCTTTGTCGTTTCCTTAAAGGCTTGTCGAGGACTTGCGATGGAAACGCCAAGGGAGGAGTGGCAGGGTTCATAACGGAATGATTCATTCTCTTATTTGTTTGTTTTCTCACATCTTGAATCTTTTTCAAAAGGGTACAGAATGAAAGAAGTCAACTCCGTGAATATGTGATTATCCGTCACAGATAAGTTGTCAGCACACTTGATTTTGGAGATAAGGATGTAGGGATCATTTGAAGAGTTTGGAAGTATGACGTCTGAGCTGAAGACTTTGTTGCATTATCTTAGTACACGTCTTCCTGTTCAGACAGACCCTGGAGTTATCGTCATTCCATGGTTGAGAAATACTGGCTTGAAGCTAAAACAAAGTTGGATAATACATTATGGCTTTGGCAATATGGTTCTGAGTCAGAGTCAGGCATTCATATTTCACAATTTAGTACAGAGTAACACATAGTCTTGAGCACTTAGTCAAGGGCGGATTCTCAAGATTTACATGAAGTTGTTTTTTAGCCCTTATGTAGTTTTTATTTGTCCTCACACATAGCCTACCGTATACTTTTATTATTATAATAAATGTTGGCGTTTCCAATTGATGCCATTTTCTGCCTTGTGATTTTCTTTTTTTAAAATATGTATTTTAATAGTATTATCTGCTGTGAATTGTTTAACACAATGTTAAAATGAATATTATATATTTTTATATACTTTATTGTTATTGTCATTTTGATCATATGACTTTTTGTTTCGTATGTGCGTCTACAACACATGATAGACTGTACTTCCATTGTACTTGGATTACTAGATTACATTTGCTGTTGTGCTTGAAATAGAAGATACGGTCTGCATTTGATTAAGGTTTAGGATCTTATGACAGTAGGATGGTTAGTCTGTTTATAGTTTATATAAGCTTCATTTTCCAAGGCTGGCCATTTTGGTCTGACATTAATACTTCAGTTATGTGTGAGTCCTCTTGTTTTCAGAAACAGTATAATACTTTTAGAAATGGTGTGCTTCATATGCTGGAACCATAATTTACTGGGGTAACAAGTAAATCGGTTATATTGTAGCCAAGGTAAAAAGCATGCAATGCATGCTACTTGCATAGCATTTAGCAAATATTTCATGGTAGCCACACCTGTCATTGGTGATTGACATAATGGGTTAAATATTGCTTTTGGTTTGTGCATTTTAATTGAACAAGTAACAATAGTGCAATGAGTGAAAGTGTTTACTGCTAACAAACTACTATATAGTTAAAGACCACTATTACAATATGCTTCAAGTATGTTTCAAGTAAATGTAAAATGACCAAATAATATTTCATATCAATGAATAACCGCAAAGATACACTGCAGTGACACTACGTACATGGCTTCCTAACGTAAGAGTTGCTTCTGATGATAGTGTTTCAAAGTTGCACGCTTATTTGGAAAGTATTTTATATGGCAAATTAAACACCGAGGCCACATTAAATAGTTCTAATGCATTCAAAAGTATTCTTTAAGGTAATTTGATGATCAGCATTTATTGACGTAGACTTAACGTTTGACTACAGCTCCAACTACATCACGCCATTTCAGTAATGTAGGTATGCACATCTACTTGTTTACAACAGCACGGGGGGGACGCAGCAGAGGTTATATCAGGTGCAGTTTACATGAGTTTGTTTCTAGTTGAATTGTAGATAAGAGTTAAGATCTGACTAAGTTAGATGTTTCAAACCACATGCCTTTTCACTTCTACAAAACACTTGGCAGTACTCTTTCAGACCTATCTTTAAAACCATCTGATGGTATACTGGTAGTGAACCACCTCCCCATCAGTCATCACTATGTATTTGATTGCTGACTCATATCCCTTGACTCTGTTTGAAAAGCCTTGTTAACAGAATAAACAAACATGCCCGGATGGACAAAAAAAAAAACGTGACTCAGTGTGAATATTGACAGCCTTTTGCTAATATACATGTATCTGAATTATGTCAATGTTTCTCTAACATTTTCACTAATGGTTTCATCTTTTTGACTCCTGTTTGCTCCTCTGAAATAGTTGGTATTTCCACCATAATATTAAAAATTGCATGTCTTGCACGAGAGTTTGGTCACTTTTTGGGTTTGAATTGAGTCCATGTGGAAGTAAAATACTTTTTAACCAAATTGTAGTTATCCCTTTTTATGTATGAGCTCTTGTCAAAATTGCCTGCCTCTTGCAAGAAGAATGAATGATGAGCATTTAATGGAGAAATATGACTGACACTTGTTACAATAAAAAGTATCCTGTAATTTGCTTTGGAAAAACGTGTCTCCTAAAGAGCCAAGGAACCAAGCATCTCCTGTAAGCAAAGCCAAAGGCCACAATTTATGTTATTGCATTGTGGCTGACTGCATGTGTGTGCGTCTGCTATCATACATTACAACACTTTAATGGAAAAAGTGTGGCATTAAACCCCAGCAGTGGCTTTTCTATAATTAGTGGTTTGGTTGTTTGCCCAACAATTCTATCACTTATCTACCCCTCTGCATTGCTGAACCTTTACAAATGCGAGCTATTGCACAACTATAAATCCACATTTACATTGGAGCACTAAGACCGCTTATGTCATGATGGGGCTTCTGTTAGTCTTTATACATTTGGAAATCAGCTGGCTTCCTTCCTTTAATGAAATAAGAAAAGGATCAGGTTTCCTTGCTTCATCTGGTGTTAGTAAATGGAAACTTTAAAAGAGTACCCTGTTTTTGTACCCAGCTCAGACCCACTGGGTGAGTTAAGTGGTTGGGTAGAGAGTACATTGCTTTGGAGTTAGTCACTGCAGGAGAGGCTGGGCTCTCTTCCAGTTGGCCTGACTGCTCTATCAAGGAATGCGTGTGACTGGAGGCCTGGGTGGGGTTCTCGGCTCTCTACATGTGCGCTATGTGCGGGCTTGAGGGATGGTGTGTGTGTGTAGTTTCTCCCTTATTGTGCGAAGGGCGTGTCCCCAGCTTTGGATTTGCAACGTTTGCTGCCTGTGTTGTGCTATAAAGTCTGCTCTTTTTAGATTTGCACAGTTGTTGCCAAACGACCTCTGCCAGATGGAAGCATTGCGGTGTCGTCTGACACTTTTTAGACCTGTGATTATGGTCGCGTTTTGTACTAGTACCAGTCTTTCTCATGCACGACAATAGAAACTTTATGTGAGGATTTTTGGATATTTGGTTGGAAAGCTTTTTGAAGCTAGATGCCTTTCTTTTAAATTCAGTATGCGCAGTGAGCTTGTTTGAAACTTGTGGTTTTGTTTGGCTACTTCCACCTTTAGCGAGGTGACAGCAAACTTGATACAACTAAGTGCTGGGTTAGTAGATGTCACCCGTTTGAGTGTACACAGCTGCTCTGCCAAATGTTGTTCTTTGCAAACAGTGTGACAGCCCCGTCCAGACTGGCCTTCATCACAGCGAGCCTATGACTATTTTAGTCACTGCTCAGAAATAACAGTCCGTTAATGAAACGACAGGGTTGTGATAGGTTCTAGCAATGGTTTCCAAATAATAGACAAATAAGTTAGAGCTGGCAAAGAGAAAAAAGCAATGCGTTTTCGTTCCTACTGATTCAGCCCCTTCAGAATAGCTAGGCTATAGCAGCTCATTTTCAGGACTTATTGTGCAAACTTCTCAAGTGATTGATTGCCTTTGTAAATGTTTAGAGTAAAGGTTTGTCCCTTCTTTTTTCAGTGGGACAGAGAAATACATTGATTACAAGTTAGGGTAAATATACTATTTTCTTAGGGCAGCTTTAAAGGAACACTTTTGCTGTTAACAGTTGTTGTCTAGCAGAGTCAATAACAGTGGAGTTGTTGTAGCCTATACCGAGGAGAATTGATATCAGGGCAGGTCCACGCAAGCATGTACCTGTCTATGCTGATCCGAGCATTTGTTTGCAGTGCTAGTGTTTCAGTCTTTTCATGCTTTTCTGCTTTGGAAAGTAACCACATCTGTGATCCGACTTCAGTCATAAGGCTTAAAAAAGATATTAATATCACTGAAACCACATTTAATTGATCTCTCTTATAGTGTTCACAGAATCTCATTTCAATCTGCATCTCGTCTTGCTTTAAAAGCCTGAAAGACATGTTTATGTAACGAAACAAATTCCCAACATTTCTCTAGCCTATACAAAAAAGCTTAAAACAGATATCTCTTTGTCCTCATCCTCCTCCATGCAAAAATGATCAATTTTCATGACTGGAAGCCACGGGACAGCTTCAAAGGCCATGAAGCATGAAGGACAGTTCAACACTTTAAAGATTTAAATATTGCATATAAGAGTTTATGGCGCTTAGTAGTTAATGTCCTCAATAATGCCTCTCTTGAGTTGAGGGAGTATTTTATTTATTGTTTCAAACAATCGACACTTATCAGTTTTGGTTTACTAGAGCGTTGCATTATTTAAACAAATACTGAGTGGAGCAAATATTGAACTACTTGACAGAGGAGTTTTTTACCACATGAATTGGCCATCTAAATCTTTTCATTGATTAAATGAAACACTAACTGAACCCCCTCCCTCTTTTTTCATGTAAGATAAGAGTGGATAATGATGTTTGATAATTTGGTTTCTCTGAAATTAAATGAGCGAAATGAAGCGTAGTTTAGTCTCCAGTGTCTTCGGCCGTACCATGTGACAAGTGGAGCTTTTAGGCGATCAAATGAGGATTTGCACATGATGTTTGCTTTTCTGTGAGAAACTTACATGAACTTTAATTTTGCTTGTGGCAAGTGACAGTTTCATGGCATTGGCATGGCTACTATGAATGGCTTGTTACATCTCACTTGGTTTTAGTTTACAGCCTTACATCTTGAATTACTTCCTGACATCAACGCTGTAAACAAAGGCCTAGGCGACAGTGTGAGAATTAAACTTACTGATACGTTTTTAAGTTTAGACAACCGCAATTGTCATTTAATTAAACAGTAAAATCTGAGTATGACATGACATTTTGCTCTTTCTGTAGTTGCTAAAACAGATTCCCAGTGTTCAAAGCACAGGGTGGATTTGCAGTCATGTGAGCATGAGTTTATTTTGAGGGAGTGATTTTGGGAATTGCACGTAACAATAGCTACTTATCAAACTTGGAATTTAAACACAAAGCTAATTCTGTGTTTCTGCCTTGGCAAAACCTATTCAGACAATTATTTAACAGAAACATACAGAGAAAATATTTAAGCTTGTGCAAACACATAAGCTCCTGTCTTGCAAAGGAAAACTACCTGTGTTGTGTGCTCATGTTGTAACTGTTTCAGTCACTGTCGCCCTCTTAGGGCAAAAAAAAGTATGATACCAACTAGGGTGGGGCTGCATTTTTGAAGCAAAAGGAAATTAAGTCTGCCTGATTCACTAACTTAAGGTCTCGAAACGATGCAAACTTAAGTATTTATATTAAGAGCTTTTCATTTTAAAAGATAACATGGTGGTGGTTGTTTTATTTCTTTTCCATCGAATGTACATTTTGTAATTGACCGTTTTAGATTGGTCGGACTGTTTGATGCATGGAAATATTTGGAAAATACATTGCTTTCTTTTTCAAAATCTAACAGAAGACAGGGGAGAGTTTGAGCTTTAGCCTCTGCAATTCATTTTTCATTTCCCTTATCCTCCCGGAGTTAAAGTAATTTTTTTCCTAGGTTTTATTTGATCAATTTGTTTGGAATGGTAATGTGAAATATAATTATTACAGTGCACCTAAACATGTCCAACCTGATATGATTTTTATAGTGTGCATTCTAAATTATTTGTCAATAACTAAATCAGTTCAACTTTTTAGATTAAATTATTTTAGAATTTAGATTTCCACTATTTTTTTTGTTAATCAGAAAATCCACGTTGAGGGTTGCACAACCCTTCTTACTGTGACAAGTCAACATTGAGAAGTATGACACTCCTTATGCACATTTGTCTTCTCTCAATGTAGGCATACCTGCCTTAAACGTACAGTATGTAATTTTTGGCCACCAGGGGTCGCTAATCTCTAATAACAAAGGCGTCTTTCGATGACGCCAAAGCATCAAGCGGAATTATGGATCTTGTCGTCAAGCTGATGGAGCTTTTATGGATGAATGAATATAGTGAGGCTTTTAACATGATTTTGGTGTGAAGCAGGGCGCACTTGCTAATGAGAGACACATACCAGCACCACACGCAACGCAAGTCCCGTGGATATAAAGGAATAAGAACATTTCATTCTACCGAACTACACGCAAATGCTGAATTAATAAGTTACTCAGAGGTAACTTATTAATTCAGCATTAGGCGAATTAAACGAGGTAATGCAGCGCTGTTTCACTTGCTCTAACAATTACGCTATCACACTAAATGGCATTCGAGTGTGTTGAATGTTGATAGTTAGACTAGGTTGTTTGTTGGCTGTATGTGATTAGCAGTAGCCTAAGCTAGATCAACATTAGAGTAACATACAGATCATATTCTCACATTTCATCATGTTGAACTAAAAAACATGGATTGTTTTTTACTAAACAACATTGACAAGTTAGCTCTCAGCATCTCGAAAGATTTTGATCTTTGTTCTAGTCCTATTTTTGTCTCAAAGTCTCCTTGCCGCCATGGTCCAAAATGTTTGAACAAAACAACAACAGAGTGAGCGTCCTGCTAAGCATAACCCAGTTGTCCATGTCTGTCACCATAGTCACTATGGCAGTACGAGCGGAAAGCGAGGGTAATGCGGATATGATGCCACTGACTGGTGACTCCTCACCCCTGCTGACACGTCCCGTCTCCTTGGTTAAAATCACAATTTTCTCATGATTTACAAATAGTTGGAAACATTGGGGATATTGTAAGTAATCAACTAAACATTGGTAAATAACATTGGCCTCGTGCAGTGTTTCTCAAACTTTTTCTTCCAATCCCCACTTTGAAGGTAGGGAAGGGTTTGATACGATCAAATATTTGGATACGATCCAAATAACGGGGGCATTCAAAAAACTTTTAAGCAAATGTATGAAAAGGATAAGTAAGGCTTACATTTTAAGGTGTTGTTGTTTTGTTTTGACTTTATGCTCAATAAATAAAGGAAATAATAGAGATGGGCACAAAATTTACCACATTTTGTCGCGCCCCACTTGTCATGTTTATATTCCCCACCACTTTGAGAAACGCTGGCCTTGTGTTTTTTGGATATTTTACTGCAAAAATCCTACATATTGTACCTTTAAAGAGGTAAATCAGAAGAGTGCTCTTTCCTATTGCCCCAGTTTGTCAAGACACTGGTTTTCATCAATGCTGTAAAAGATGCTTGCTTGAAAAAAATTGATTATATCTTAATGAATTGAAAATAAATAAATAAATAAAAATCAATATCCATGTCCATTTGTTCAGATGTCTTTAGCATGAATGCTCCTAGTGCAGTCAGACCATCTCATGACATACTCTGAGAGTAAAGTGGGGTTGGCTTATAACATGTATAAAATATCAGCTACTGTATAAGACCAACTAGAAGCCTCTGCTAATAATTGAAAGCATGAGCAGTAATGCCTACTTGCCTTTAAGCAAGAACTTATTGGTGTATCTCATGTCTCCTGATTAGGATTCATGGGTCAAGCTGTTTCTTTTCAAACCTATTAAGTCAATTTTTACGGTTAAATCCAGAGGTTTCCTTTTTGCTTGTTTTGTTTCATTGGCTTACACATTATACACTTTGTTGCTAGACCTCAAAGCTTGGGTCCTTTAGGTCCTCATTACAACTCAACAGTTAACAAAGATGTGTTCTATTTCATTGCTGTCTTGCACAAACACTTGCGGGATTATAAAGTATCTGCTTACATGGATCACCGCAGATCATATGATTTTGGGTGAGAGCCATACTTTAAGCAGATACCCTCCAAATATTAATTTAGGATAGTGTCATGGTATATACTCTTGTGAGAGTTGAAGGTTGTCTGTTTGGTCGTTTGAGATGCGTCACAAATAATGTATTAGACACTTGTTTAGTGGCATGTTATGTGCCACTGTTGCCTCTCATTGTTCCACTTTTCAGACATGGATGTGCAGATGTGCCCCCCCCCCCCCCCCCCCCATTCACAGAGTTTGCTCCTCCTGAGGTGCATTACGAGGAACCTGTCAGAGCTGTGAGAACAATTGCTGCACAAATAGCACTGTAGATAGTTTTAAAAAAAGGGTGAAGGAAGTGGAACATGTATTCAGTGGTGGTACAAGATTGAGTGCAGGGTGTGGCATCATGTTAAAAGGGATAGGTAACCAAACTGTTGACGGTAGCCATTGGCTTCCATAGTAGGCTTCCAAAAAATAAACTATATGGAAGTGGATGGTTACCGTCAACTATCTGGTTACCAACTTTAAAACAATTTATTTTGTGTTCAGCAGAAGAAAGAAACTCATGCAGGTTTCAACAACTTGAGGGTGAGTTGGTAATAACAACATTTTCATTTTTTGGTGAACTATCCCTTTAAGAGGCTGAACATCTAACAAGCTGGGAGTGAAATAATAAGCTTTTGCAGTGCTGGCTAGGGAGTTCTTGAGTACACAGCACTGTAGGTTTTCCCCTTCTCCTTTCATAAATACTCGCTTTAGCCAACAATAATAAGGATATTTTCCTGGCTTTGGTTTTTACAGCTTCCATGTCTCATCTTTTACATTTCTCCTACTTTGGACTTTGTTTTACTGAAATTGCATGCATACTGTAAACAATTATATGATCAATAAGTTATGGCAACACATGCTTTTACTCAAAAGCTTGAAGCAAAAAGTTATAATTGCATAACTTATTTTGATAACAAGCTCAACTGAATTTCAAGTCAGACTCAAGTCAGTTTGATGTAATTCAGGTTGAAATGACTTCAACATCCAAGTTGATTGTATACTAAATTTAAGGCAGCAACTTTTTTCCTTTTTTTTCTTTTTTTTCTTTTTTTACAGTAGGGAGTTCTGATATCCATTAAGTGCAAAATATTGTGCTGCATGTGTGATGCGATTTACATTTCTTTAAGAATTTGTAATTTAACAACCTGTGACAGTCACATAATACAATCTAATATACAAGCCTTGTAATGTTTCATTGCATCACAGTTTTTTTTTTTTATCTTCAGTGTTGTTTATAATATTGAGGCTGTCTATCCCCTTAATATTTGTCCTCCTCTCTAATTGTGTACAATTCAAATGCTTTGCAAATGTTTTGTGGTCTGTTCCATATCGAGGGAAGACAGAGACTCTCTCAAATGATCTTTTCTGTACCGTTCCTGCCCTGTCTTGCCTGGAGAACAATGGTCTACATGGACTCAAACAGGCCTCTTTCTCCCCATATTTAGTGGGAGGCAAGTGTTATTTATAATTTAAGGGGGAGGGAATGTTCTCAGTCTAGAAAGTAAACAGAATTTCTCCTGTCCATTATGATGAATCTTTTTAGAGTCCCTATTCCCAGAAGAGAGACTATACATTTTAAAAGGATAAACTTATAAAGGTGAATTATCAACTTTTAGAATTAGTGTCTTATTTAAGAAATTAAGAAATGAACTAATATAGACAGGCTAAAAGACAGAATAAAAGCAACAACTCTAACTAAGTCTTTTTTTTTTTAATTCTTGAATAACCATAAACCTTTGGAGTTCCTTGACCATTGCTGAAAGAGTAAATATATTTAAATTTATATTTTAACTTTATCTGTCATTGCTCAGTTTCATGAATAGTTTAGAGTTTCAGCCTTCAATATTTTCAAGCATTGTATTCACACATTGCATTTTGAGTGTACATTGCTTTTTTTTTCAGAAGTGGGTATACTTTCTACTTTCAAGGGAGCATTCAGGTTACTGAATGCTCCATTGATCACATGAGACAAAGCTTCTGCATTTTAGTCTACAGAATTGACTTTAGTTGTGCTTGGCTTTTGCTACAACAATTCTTTTTTGTTTTTTTTTGTTTTTTGTTTTGATTTAAGCAATGTGCTGCTAATGGCTATGTACTTTTTTTTTCTCTTTCATCATGTGGCCAGTTTCTCATTATTTCCTCAGATTCTAGAGATTTAAAAATTCTGGATCTAATTAGATATTTTTTATCTGAAATGTTCTTTTATATTTATATTGTTACTGCTATTGCATGCAGTTTTTTTTTTTTCGAGATACAATAAAATAAATTCAGTGCCACTGTATCAAATACATAATTTATAATTGAAATGAACAAACTTTATTTAAAAAAAATGTTTAGTGAAGTATGCAAGTAGGTGTTTTCATATCCAAAAGGTCCTGTGTAATTGTAGTGTGGATGATTGTGAGGGGGTGATATCTCTAAAAACAAATAACTTATTGTTTTAGAAAGCTGGAATGCCAGGCCCACGTCAGCTAAATAACGCCATGTTAAGCAATGCTCATCAAGTAAAAACCTCTCTGCTCTGCAAGCTACTGTTTGATATTCATTTTAAGGATATCAAACGGTTTTAAAAATGTTTAAGCTGTATATTAAACTGAACGTAATAGTTTTAGTTACTGTAGCGTTTGGCCTATTTGCAATACATAAGAAGTTATTGCTCTTGTTGTGAAGTGTTTTATGCTGTTCAGTGCTTTGCCTTTATGCTGAAGAAATACATGGGATACAGATCTGTTCAAACTAGAAAGATGTGTGAAGTTCCCAAAGAGAAATCATGCTTGTTTAATCAACTTTTTTTGGAGATTGTACTGCCATCTAGTGGTCACAGGTTGATCCTCATTTACAGTTGTTTTTTGTTTTGTTTTTTTGTGTGTGTGTCTATTAAGGAAATAACAAGTGCTGACACGGTCCACACTAGGGGGCAGGCGAAGAAGCAACGCATTTTGAGGTATTCTGAATGGGTAGATGCACGTTATAGCTATGTGATGTTAATAGCTACATGTAATTTACAGCATAGCAATTGTTAAAGTTTTGTATAACATTTTTAGATAATTGCTTGTGCTAATTTATAACTCAATCAAAACTACACATTAGGCAACATATACCTAGTATATTTGGTATTGTATTATAATAGTTATACAGTTTCAATGTATAATGTGTAATGTTTTCTCATTTTATTTATTCATGGATTATTTATTTATTTTTTTTAAAGATGGCTGACGAGAAGGAAACAAGGGAAGTGCTTTACCCACAGTGGATGGGCCCTGACAAGCATGGGCTCACCATAGAACAAAAAGGTCAAGGAGAGATTTTTGTCACAGAGGTTAAAGAAGAGTCCCCTGCTGCTCATACTGGAAATGTATACGAAGGTATGTAGTTAAAATAACCCTGCATGTTCTGATGGATTGTGCAAACATTTTAAAAATCGTATTTTCTAATGTTTCTAGAATGTTTGATACTTAGAGCAACATTTGAGTGGCATTGCCTTTGTTGGTGTTGAGCTAATGCTCTTGTAGTTCTTCCAAATACAATTTTCATATTGTTTAGTTTGAACTTTCCATGTACTGCCCTTTGTAACAGGTGACCAAATTGTGGGGGCCACCATTTACTTTGACAACATGAGCTCAGAAGAAACAGCTGAGCTACTGAAGACTCTAAATCGACATAAGGTTGGACTAAAATTACAAAACAGGACTGGAGACAAGTCACCTTGCCGCTCTCCAATGGGAACATTGTCGTGGGAAGGACGTGGAGGGTTAGGAGGGTCTAGTTCAGACATTCTCCTGGTAATGTGACCTCAGTTGTTGGTCCATATGTTATATGGTGCCAGCACCATGACCATGTGAACCATACATTCTATTAATTTTTTAATGTTGTTATTCAGTATTGGTACACATTGAACAAACATTGTTACAGTCAGTATCAACTGATTTCAGTTTCATCAGTATTTCCATATTTAACTAATTTAACTTTTATTTGTATATTTGTTTCTTACATTTAAATTTCACACAGACATGGAATATCATACTAATATTGTAATTCCTTTACTTTAGAGTGGAGATGACGAAGACTACAAAAGAATCTTCACTAAGAAGATTAAACCTAGACTGAAGTCTGAGGATCTTGCTGAGGGTGTTGATGTGCGTACAGAGCGTCACAGCAGCACAAGCAGTGATGGTTGCACCGTTACTACAATCACCCGAAGAATAACTACCTACACTGTGGACATGCCGGGGGGGACTAGTCAGCAGATTGATTCCACAAGCCCTGAGTTCAAAATGCAGGTCTTGCAGCATGAGCAGTCGGAGGGGGATTCTTCTCAAATCAGATTACCACATAGTAACCTTGTTAGCAGTGCACACGGAGGTATAAAAATGGGGGACATATCTGTTGGCGGGCCCCATATCACTGGCTCCTCTGTGAAGCACTGTAGCACAGGATCTATCACAGCAACAAGTGAATTAGATGGTAGTGGGAGAGAGATTGCATTTAATGTGTCAGACACTGGATTGTCAGGGGGGAAAGGACAGAGGATGATAGAACGTTTTGGAAGGACTGAAACTTCTACAGGCAGTAGTAATCTCTCTGGCAAAGTAACCATGGGATTAGACAAAGAAGTGGGAAATGTTTCTTCTCCAATGGAAGCTGGTTTTAAAGCATCAAGTGTGATACAAGAAACTGGGTTTGCTACAGTTAAGGGCCCTGTTCTGAACACTCGTGTTTCAGGTTTTTCCATTAGTGGAGATTCAGGGGGCAGTTTTGGCAGGGAATCTTTGTCTGAAACGCTTAAGGATGGGTCTGATGATAAAACCAAATTGTCTAAATTTAGCATAGATGTTCAAGGGCCCAAGGTAAATATTAAACATCCTAAAGCTGAAATCAGCCAGGGTTCGGATTTTGCCATCCCAGATGTAGACGTTAAAGGCAAGTTACCAAAAGTCGAAACTAGTGGATCAGTTGTTCACGCAGAGGAAATTGATGGTGAACTCAGAATATCCCATGTGAAAGAACCACAATTTCAAACTAAACAGTTTACTGTAGAAAGTCCTAATGTAGAAGTAAATCAAAATCTTAAAGATGTTAGTCAAAGAGGTTTTAGCGTAACTGGCAATCAGGATCTGTCAGCTTCATCATTTAGAGTGAAAGGCACTAATTTGGAGGGCTCCAATTTGGGCACTGATGTAAAACTGTCCTCATTTGGACTTGAAGGTCCAAAGTTCCAGGTAACTGATACAGTAGGAAGTCTCCCCGGAGCTAATGTTAAAATTACACAACCAGATATGGACATCAGGGGTCCAGAAAAACACACTGAAGGACATGAGGGTAAAGTCAAAGAAGCCAAATTTAATGTGCCATCGATCTCTGGTCAGGGAACTTATATGCCACATGTAGACTTAAACCTGAGAGGACAAAAAGTGAAAGGAGATGTTAATGTGTACGTTCCAAAAGTTGAAGATCGTGAGAGTGCTAAGGGTGACTTTACGGTTTCAAAGGTAAAAATGCCCTCATTTGGCATGAAAAGTTCAGAAGAGAAGGGTTCAAATATTGATGTAAATCTTGGAAAAGCAGAAATGGAGATTAAAGCAAAAGATGTAGATATCAATACTCTAGATCTTAACATTGAGGGATGTGATAGGCAAGTTAAAGACAGCAATGAAAAGATAACATCAATTTCCGGTCCAACAGTTTCTTTACCTGATGCGAACTTAAATGTGAAGGGGCCAACACAGGACGTCTTCACTCTAAAAGTGAAAGGAGATATTAAAGCATCGAAAGTTGAAATTGAAGGCCCTGACACTGAGGATTTTGAGGGTGCTTTTAAGCTACCAAAAATCAAGATGCCCTCCTTTGGAATCAAAGGTCCTAAAGTGGAGGCACCTGATGTTGACATAAATCTTCCCAAAGCAGACATGGAAATTAAAGCTCCAGATGTGGATATCAAGGGTCCCGAGATGGAAAAATCTGATGAAAAAATCAAGAGCTCCAAATTCAAGATGCCATCAATCTCCGGTCCAAAGATTTCCATGCCAGATGTGGACTTCAACCTGAAAGGCCAAAAACTTAAGGGTGATGTTAATGTGTCTGTTCCAAAAGTGGAAGGAGACATTAAACCTCCTAAAGTCAAAATTGAAGGTGCATACCTTGAAGGTCCTGATGGTGAGTTTAAGATGCCAAAAATGAAAATGCCATCATTTGGTATCAAAGGTCAAAAAGTGGAGGGTCCAGATATAGACGTGAAAATCCCAAAAGCCAATATTGAGGTTAAGGCACCAGATGTGGATATTAAAGCTCCAGAGCTTGACATTGAAGGACCTGAGGGAAAAATTAAGGGCCCCAAATTCAAGATGCCATCAATCTCCGGTCCAAATATTTCCATGATGGATGTGGACCTGAAAGGCCCCAAACTTAAGGGTGATATTGATGTGTCTGTTCCAAAAGTAGAAGGAGATATAAAAGCTCCAAAAGTCAAAATTGAAGGCCCAGACCTTGAGGGCCCTGAGGGTGGGTTTAAGATGCCAAAGATCAAAATGCCATCATTCGGAGTTAAAGGTCCAAAAGTGGAGGGTTTAGACGTTGATGGGAAAGTCTCAAAAGCCGATATTGAGGTTAAGGCACCATATGTAGATATCAAAACTCCAGAGCTTAACATTGAAGAAGCTGAAGGAAATATCAAGGGCCACAAAGTCAAGATGCCATCACTTTCTGGTCCAAATATTACCATGCCAGATGTGGACTTCAACCTTAAAGGTCCAAAACTGAAAGGAGAAGTTGACGTGTCCGTTCCAAAAGTTAAAGGTGACATCAACGCACCAAAAGTTGAAATTGAAGGCCCAGACCTTGAAGGTCCTGAAGGTGGTTTTAAGATGCCAAAGATAAAAATGCCATCATTTGGAGTTAAAAGTCCTAAAGTGGAGGGCCCAGATGTTGACATCAATCTCCCAAAAGCAGATGTTAATGTTAAAGGACCTGAAATTGACATCAAAACGCCTGATCTTAACATTGAGGGACCTGAGGGAAAAATCAAGGGCCCCAAGATCAAAATGCCATCTATGTCTGGCCCAAAGATTTCCATGCCAGATGTAGACTTCAATCTGAAAGGCCCAAAACGCAAAGGTGATGTTGATGTGTCCATTCCAAATGTGGAAGGAGATATTACAGCCCCAAAAGTTGAAATTGAAGGCCCAGAACTTGAGGGTCCTGAGGGTGGTTTTAAGATGCCAAAGATCAAAATGCCATCATTTGGAGTTAAAGGTACTAAAGTGGAGGGCCCAGATGTTGACATCAATCTCCCAAAAGCAGACGTTAAAGGCCCTGAAATTGACATCAAATCTCCCGATCTTAACATTGAGGGATCTGAGGGAAAAATCAAGGGCCCCAAGTTCAAAATGCCATCTATATCTGGCCCAAAGATTTCTATGCCAGATGTTGACTTCAACCTGAAAGGCCCAAAACGCAAAGGTGATGTTGATGTGTCCATTCCAAAAGTGGAAGGAGATATTAAAGCACCAAAAGTTGAAATTGAAGGCCCAGACCTTGAGGGTCCTGAGGGTGGTTTTAAGATGCCAAAGATAAAAGTGCCATCATTTGGAGTTAAAGGTCCTAAAGTGGAGGGCCCAGATATTGACCTCAATCTCCCAAAAGCAGATGTTAAAGGACCTGAAATTGACATCAAAACTCCTGATCTTAACAATGAGGGACCTGATGGAAAAATCAAGGGCCCCAAATTCAAAATGCCATCAATCTCTGGTCCAAAAATTTCAATGCCAGATGTTGACTTCAACCTGAAAGGCCCAAAACTCAAAGGTGATGTTGATGTATCAGTTCCAAAAGTTAAAGGTGACATCAAAGCACCAGAAGTAGATATCAAGGGTCCTGAGCTTGATATTGAGGGTCCTGAGGGAAAAACTAAGGGCCTCAAATTCAAAATGCCTTCTATGTCTGGCCCAAAGATTTCTATGCCAGATGTTGACTTCAACCTGAAAGGCCCAAAACTCAAAGGAGATGTTGATGTGTCCATTCCAAAAGTGGAAGGAGAGATTAAAGGACCAAAAGTTGAAATTGAAGGACCAGACCTTGAGGGCCCCGAGGGTGGTTTTAAGATGCCAAAGTTCAAAATGCCATCATTTGGAGTTAAAGGTCCTAAAGTGGAGGGCCCAGATGTTGACATCAATCTCCCAAAAGCAGATGTTAATGTTAAAGGTCCTGAAATTGACATCAAATCTCCCGATCTAAACATTGAGGGACCTGAGGGAAAAATCAAGGGCCCCAAGTTCAAAATGCCATCTATGTCTGGCCCAAAGATTTCTATGCCAGATGTGGACTTCAACGTGAAAGGCCCAAAACTCAAAGGTGATGTTGATGTGTCCATTCCAAAAGTGGAAGGAGATATTAAAGCACCAAAAGTTGAAATTGAAGGCCCCGACCTTGAGGGTCCTGAGGGTGGTTTTAAGATGCCAAAGTTCAAAATGCCATCATTTGGAGTTAAAGGTCCTAAAGTGGAGGGCCCAGATGTTGACATTAATCTACCAAAAGCAGATGTTAATATTGAAGGACATGCAATTGACATCAAAACGCCTGATCTTAACATTGAGGGGCCTGAGGGAAAAATCAAGGGCCCCAAATTCAAAATGCCATCTATGTCTGGCCCAAAGATTTCTATGCCAGATGTTGACTTCAACCTGAAAGGTCCAAAACTCAAAGGTGATGTTGATGTATCAGTTCCAAAAGTTAAAAGTGACATCAAAGCACCAGAAGTAGATATCAAGAGTCCAGAGCTTGATATTGAGGGTCCTGAGGGAAAAATCAAGGGCCCCAAATTCAAAATGCCATCTATGTCTGGCCCAAAGATTTCTATGCCAGATGTTGACTTCAACCTGAAAGGCCCAAAACTCAAAGGAGATGTTGATGTGTCCATTCCAAAAGTGGAAGGAGATATTAAAGCACCAAAAGTTGAGATTGAAGGACCAGACCTTGAGGGTCCCGAGGGTGGTTTTAAGATGCCAAAGTTTAAAATGCCATCATTTGGAGTTAAAGGTCCTAAAGTGGAGGGCCCAGATGTTGACCTCAATCTCCCAAAAGCAGATGTTAATGTTAAAGGTCCTGAAATTGACATCAAAACTTCCGATCTTAACATTGAGGGACCTGAAGGAAAAATCAAGGGTCCCAAGTTCAAAATGCCATCTATGTCTGGCCCAAAAATTTCTATGCCAGATGTGGACTTCAACCTGAAAGGCCCAAAACTCAAAGGTGATGTTGATGTGTCCATTCCAAAAGTGGAAGGAGATATTAAAGCACCAAAAGTTGAAATTGAAGGCCCAGACCTTGAGGGTCCCGAGGGAGGTTTTAAGATGCCAAAATTCAAAATGCCATCATTTGGAGTTAAAGGTCCTAAAGGGGAGGGCCCAGATGTTGACATCAATCTCCCAAAAGCAGATGTTAAAGGACCTGAAATTGACATCAAAACTCCTGATCTTGACATTGAAGGACCTGAGGGAAAAATCAAGGGCCCCAAGTTCAAAATGCCATCTATGTCTGGCCCAAAGATTTCTATGCCAGATGTGGACTTCAACCTGAAAGGCCCAAAACTCAAAGGTGATGTTGATGTGTCCATTCCAAAAGTGGAAGGAGATATTAAAGCACCAAAAGTTGAAATTGAAGGCCCAGACCTTGAGGGTCCCGAGGGAGGTTTTAAGATGCCAAAATTCAAAATGCCATCATTTGGAGTTAAAGGTCCTAAAGGGGAGGGCCCAGAAGTTGACATCAATCTCCCAAAAGCAGATGTTAAAGGACCTGAAATTGACATCAAAACTCCTGATCTTGACATTGAAGGACCTGAGGGAAAAATCAAGGGCCCCAAGTTCAAAATGCCATCTATGTCTGGCCCAAAGATTTCTATGCCAGATGTGGACTTCAACCTGAAAGGCCCAAAACTCAAAGGTGATGTTGATGTGTCCATTCCAAAAGTGGAAGGAGATATTAAAGCACCAAAAGTTGAAATTGAAGGCCCAGACCTTGAGGGTCCCGAGGGAGGTTTTAAGATGCCAAAATTCAAAATGCCATCATTTGGAGTTAAAGGTCCTAAAGGGGAGGGCCCAGATGTTGACATCAATCTCCCAAAAGCAGATGTTAAAGGACCTGAAATTGACATCAAAACTCCTGATCTTGACATTGAAGGACCTGAGGGAAAAATCAAGGGCCCCAAGTTCAAAATGCCATCTATGTCTGGCCCAAAGATTTCTATGCCAGATGTTGACTTCAACCTGAAAGGCCCAAAACTCAAAGGTGATGTTGATATGTCCATTCCAAAAGTGGAAGGAGATATTAAAGCACCAAAAGTTGAAATTGAAGGCCCAGACCTTGAGGGTCCCGAGGGAGGTTTTAAGATGCCAAAATTCAAAATGCCATCATTTGGAGTTAAAGGTCCTAAAGGGGAGGGCCCAGATGTTGACATCAATCTCCCAAAAGCAGATGTTAAAGGACCTGAAATTGACATCAAAACTCCTGATCTTGACATTGAAGGACGTGAGGGAAAAATCAAGGGCCCCAAGTTCAAAATGCCATCTATGTCTGGCCCAAAGATTTCTATGCCAGATGTTGACTTCAACCTGAAAGGCCCAAAACTCAAAGGTGATGTTGATGTGTCCATTCCAAAAGTGGAAGGAGATATTAAAGCACCAAAAGTTGAAATTGAAGGCCCAGACCTTGAGGGTCCTGAGGGAGGTTTTAAGATGCCAAAGTTCAAAATGCCATCATTTGGAGTTAAAGGTCCTAAAGTGGAGGGCCCAGACGTTGACATCAATCTCCCAAAAGCAAATGTTGATGTTAAAGGACCTGAAATTGACATCAAATCTCCTGATCTTGACATTGAGGGACCAGATGGGAAAATCAAAGGTCCCAAGTTCAAAATGCCTTCTATATCTGGTCCAAAAATCTCTATGCCAGATGTTGATTTCAACCTGAAAGGTCCAAAATTGAAAGGTGATGTTGATGTATCGGTTCCAAAAGTTAAGAGTGACATCAAAGGACCAGAAGTAGATATCAAGGGCCCAGAGCTTGACATTCAGGGTCCTGATGGAAAAATCAAGGGCCCCAAATTCAAAATGCCATCTATGTCTGGCCCAAAGATTTCTATGCCAGATGTTGACTTCAACCTGAAAGGTCCAAAACTCAAAGGTGATGTTGATGTGTCTATTCCTAAAGTGGAAGGAGATATTAAAGCACCAACAGTTGAAATTGAAGGCCCAGACCTTGAGGGTCCCGAGGGAGGTTTTAAGATGCCAAAGTTCAAAATGCCATCATTTGGAGTTAAAGGTCCTAAAGTGGAGGGTCCAGATGTTGACATCAATCTCCCAAAAGCAAAAGTTGATGTTAGAGGGCCTGAAATTGACATCAAAACTCCTGATGTTGACATTGAGGGACCCGAGGGGAAAATCAAAGGTCCCAAATTCAAAATGCCTTCCATATCTGGTCCAAAAATATCTATGCCAGATGTCGATTTCAATCTGAAAGGTCCAAAACTTAAAGGTGATGTTGATGTGTCCATTCCAAAAGTGGAAGGAGATATTAAAGCACCAAAAGTTGAAATTGAAGGCCCAGACCTTGAGGGTCCTGAGGGAGGTTTTAAGATGCCAAAGTTCAAAATGCCATCATTCGGAGTTAAAGGTCCTAAAGTGGAGGGTCCAGATGTTGACATCAATCTCCCAAAAGCAAATGTTGATGTTAAAGGGCCTGAAATTGACATCAAAACTCCTGATGTTGACATTGAGGGACCTGAGGGGAAAATCAAGGGTCCCAAATTCAAAATGCCTTCCATATCTGGTCCAAAAATAGCTATGCCAGATGTCGATTTCAATCTGAAAGGTCCAAAACTTAAAGGTGATGTTGATGTATCAGTTCCAAAAGTTAAAGGTGACATCAAGGCACCAGAAGTAGACATCAAGGGCCCAGAGCTTGATATTGAAGGTCCTGAGGGAAAAATCAAGGGCCCCAAGTTCAAAATGCCATCTTTGTCTGGTCCAAAGATTTCTATGCCAGATGTTGACTTTAACCTAAAAGGACCAAAACTCAAAGGAGATGTTGATGTGTCCATTCCAAAAGTGGAAGGAGATATTAAAGCACCAAAAGTTGAAATTGAAGGACCAGACCTTGAGGCTCCTGAGGGAGGTTTTAAGATGCCTAAGTTCAAAATGCCATCATTTGGAGTTAAAGGTCCTAAAGTGGAGGGCCCAGATGTTGACATCAATCTCCCAAAAGCAAATGTTGATGTTAAAGGACCTGAAATTGACATTAAAACTCCTGATGTTGACATTGAGGGACCTGAGGGAAAAATCAAGGGCCCCAAATTCAAAATGCCATCTATGTCTGGCCCAAAGATTTCTATGCCAGATGTTGACTTCAACCTGAAAGGTCCAAAACTCAAAGGTGATGTTGATGTATCAGTTCCAAAAGTTAAAGGTGACATCAAAGCACCAGAAGTAGATATCAAGGGCCCAGAGCTTGACATTGATGGTCCTGAGGGAAAAATCAAGGGCCCCAAGTTCAAAATGCCATCTTTGTCTGGTCCAAAGATTTCTATGCCAGATGTTGACTTTAACCTGAAAGGCCCAAAACTCAAAGGAGATGTTGATGTATCCATTCCAAAAGTGGAAGGGGATATTAAAGCACCAACAGTTGAAATTGAAGGACCAGACTTTGAGGGTCCTGAGGGAGGTTTTAAAATGCCAAAGTTCAAAATGCCATCATTTGGAGTTAAAGGTCCTAAAGTGGAGGGCCCAGATGTTGACATCAATCTTCCAAAAGCAAATGTTGATGTTAAAGGACCTGAAATTGACATCAGAACTCCTGATCTTGACATTGAGGGACCTGAGGGAAAAATCAAGGGCCCCAAATTCAAAATGCCATCAATCTCCGGTCCAAAAATTTCTATGCCAGATGTTGATTTCAACCTGAAAGGCCCGAAACTCAAAGGAGACGTTGATGTGTCCATTCCAAAAGTGGAAGGAGATATTAAAGCACCAAAAGTTGAAATTGAAGGACCAGAACTTGAGGGTCCTGAGGGAGGTTTCAAGATGCCAAAGTTCAAAATGCCATCATTTGGAGTTAAAGGTCCTAAAGTGGAGGGCCCAGATGTTGACATCAATCTTCCAAAAGCAAATGTTGATGTTAAAGGACCTGAAATTGACATCAAAAATCCTGATCTTGACATTGAGGGACCTGAGGGGAAAATCAAGGGCCCCAAATTCAAAATGCCTTCAATCTCTGGTCCAAAAATTTCTATGCCAGATGTTGACTTCAACCTCAAAGGCCCAAAACTCAAAGGAGATGTTGATGTGTCCATTCCAAAAGTGGAAGGAGATTTTAAAGCACCAAAAGTTGAAATTGAAGGACCAGACCTTGAGGGTCCCGAGGGTGGTTTTAAGATGCCAAAGTTCAAAATGCCATCATTTGGAGTTAAAGGTCCTAAAGTGGAGGGCCCAGATGTTGACATCAATCTCCCAAAAGCAAATGTTGATGTTAAAGGACCTGAAATTGACATCAAAACTCCTGATCTTGACATTGAGGGACCTGAGGGAAAAATCAAGGGCCCCAAATTCAAAATGCCATCAATCTCTGGTCCAAAAATTTCTATGCCAGATGTTGACTTCAACCTGAAAGGCCCCAAACTCAAAGGAGATGTTGATGTATCCATTCCAAAAGTGGAAGGAGCTATTAAAGCACCAAAAGTTGAAATTGAAGGACCAGACTATGAGGGTCCTGAGGGAGGTTTTAAGATGCCAAAGTTCAAAATGCCATCATTTGGAGTTAAAGGTCCTAAAGTGGAGGGCCCAGATGTTGACATCAATCTCCCAAAAGCAAATGTTGATGTTAAAGGACCTGAAATTGACATCAAAACTCCTGATCTTGACATTGAGGGACCTGAGGGAAAAATCAAGGGCCCCAAATTCAAAATGCCATCAATCTCCGGTCCAAAAATTTCAATGCCAGATGTTGACTTCAACCTGAAAGGCCCAAAACTCAAAGGTGATGTTGATGTATCAGTTCCAAAAATTAAAGGAGACATTCAATTACCGGAAGTAGATCTCAAGGGCCCAGAGCTTGACATTGAGGGTCCTGAGGGGAAAATCAAGGGCCCCAAATTCAAAATGCCATCTATGTCTGGACCAAAGATTTCTATGCCAGATGTTGACTTTAACCTGAAAGGCCCAAAACTCAAAGGAGATGTTGATGTGTCCGTTCCAAAAGTGGAAGGAGATATTAAAGCACCAAAAGTTGAAGTTGAAGGCCCAGACCTTGAGGGTCCTGAGGGAGGTTTTAAGATGCCAAAGTTCAAAATGCCATCATTTGGAGTTAAAAGTCCTAAAGTGGAGGGTCCAGATGTTGACATCAATCTCCCAAAAGCAAATGTTGATGTTAAAGGGCCTGAAATTGACATCAAAACACCTGATCTTGACATTGAGGGACCTGAGGGAAAAATCAAGGGCCCCAAGTTCAAAATGCCATCAATCTCCGGTCCAAAAATTTCTATGCCAGATGTTGACTTCAACCTGAAAGGCCCAAAACTTAAAGGAGATGTTGATGTATCAGTTCCAAAAGTTAAAGGAGACATTAAAGCACCAGAAGTAGATATCAAAGGCCCAGAGCTTGACTTTGAAGGACCTGAAGGAAAAATCAAGGGTCCCAAATTCAAGATGCCATCAATCTCTGGTCCTAAAATCTCTATGCCAGATGTTGACTTCAACCTGAAAGGCCCAAAACTTAAAGGAGATGTTGATGTGTCAGTTCCAAAAGTTAAAGGAGACATTAAAGCACCAGAAGTAGATATCAAGGACCCAGAGCTTGACTTTGAAGGACCTGAAGGAAAAATCAAGGGTCCCAAATTCAAGATGCCATCAATCTCTGGTCCTAAATTCTCTATGCCAGATGTTGACTTCAACCTTAAAGGGCCAAAACTAAAAGGTGACATGGATGTGTCTGTTCCAAAATTGGAAGGAGATATTAAAGGACCAAAAGTTGAAATTGAAGGCCCAGACCTTGAGGGACCTGAGGTTGGTTTTAAGATGCCAAAGATCAAAATGCCATCATTTGGCCTTAAAGGTCCTAAAGTGGAGGGCCCAGATGTTGACATCAATCTACCAAAAGCAGATATTGAGCTTAAAGCACCAGATATGGATATTAAAACTGGAGAGGTTAACCTTGAGGGACCTGAGGGCAAAATCAAGGGCCCCAAGTTCAAGATGCCATCAATATCCGGTCCAAACATTTCTCTGCCAGATGTTGACTTCAACCTGAAAGGCCCAAAACTCAAAGGTGATGTTAATGTATCTGTTCCAAATGTTAAAGGAGACATTAAAGCTCCAGAAGTAGATATCAAGGGCCCAGAGCTTGACATTGAAGGGCCTGAAGGAAAAATCAAGGGCCCCAAACTGAAGATGCCATCAGTATCTGGCCCTGAAGGTCCTAATGTTGAGGTCAATATTCCGGAAACAAATGTTAAAAAGCCAAAGTTCAAGATGCCAAAATTTAAAATGCCAAAATTTGGTTTTAAGTCACCCAAAGGAGATATTGATGTTAATGTGCCTACTAGTGATGTCAGTATTACATCACCAGACATTGACATCAAAACCCCTGATCTGGACATTGATGGACCTGAAGGAAAGATCAAAGGTCCCAAGTTAAAAATGCCTTCTATGTCTGGTCCAAAGATCTCTATGCCAGATGTAGACTTCAACTTGAAAAGTCCAAAAGTCAAGGGTGATATGGATATCTCTGGACCCAAGATTGCAGGTGACATAAAGGCTCCCAAAGTGGACATGGAAGGTCCCGATTTTGATATAGATGGGCCAGAGGGTGGCTTGAAGATGCCTAAATTCAAAATGCCATCATTTGGATTCAAAGGACCTAAAATGGAGGGCCCAGATGTTGACTTCAATATCCCAAAAACAAATGTTGATGTTGAAGGACCTGATCTTGATATTGAGGGACCTGAAGGGAAAATAAAAGGTCCCAAGTTCAAAATGCCTTCAATGTCTGGCCCAAAGATATCTATGCCAGATGTTGACTTCAACTTAAAAGGTCCAAAACTGAAAGGTGATGTTGATGTGTCCATTCCAAAAGTGGAAGGAGATATTAAAGCACCAAAAGTTGACATTGAAGGCCCAGACATTGAGGGTCCTGAGGGTAGTTTTAAGATGCCAAAGATCAAAATGCCATCATTTGGACTTAAAGGTCCTAATGTGGAGGGCCCAGATGTTGACATCAATCTTCCAAAAGCAAATGTTGACGTTAAAGGACCAGAAATTGACATCAAAACTCCTGATCTTGACATTGAGGGACCTGAGGGAAAAATCAAGGGCCCCAAGTTCAAAATGCCATCAATCTCCGGTCCAAAAATTTCCATGCCAGATGTTGACTTCAACCTGAAAGGCCCAAAACTCAAAGGTGATGTTGATGTGTCCATTCCAAAAGTGGAAGGAGATATTAAAGCACCAAAAGTTGAAATTGAAGGCCCAGACCTTGAGTGTCCCGAGGGAGGTTTTAAGATGCCAAAGTTCAAAATGCCATCATTTGGAGTTAAAGGTCCTAAAGTGGAGGGTCCAGATGTTGACATCAATCTCCCAAAAGCAAATGTTGATGTTAAAGGACCTGAAATTGACATCAAAACACCTGATCTTGACATTGAGGGACCTGAGGGAAAAATCAAGGGCCCCAAGTTCAAAATGCCATCAATCTCCGGTCCAAAAATGTCTATGCCAGATGTTGACTTCAACCTGAAAGGCCCAAAACTCAAAGGTGATGTTGATGTGTCCATTCCAAAATTGGAAGGAGATATTAAAGCACCAAAAGTTGAAATTGAAGGCCCAGACCTTGAGGGTCCCGAGGGAGGTTTTAAGATGCCAAAGTTCAAAATGCCATCATTTGGAGTTAAAGGTCCTAAAGTGGAGGGCCCAGATGTTGACCTCAATCTCCCAAAAGCAGATGTTAAAGGACCTGAAATTGACATCAAAACTCCTGATCTTGACATTGAGGGACCTGAGGGAAAAATCAAGGGCCCCAAGTTCAAAATGCCATCAATCTCCGGTCCAAAAATTTCTATGCCAGATGTTGACTTCAACCTGAAAGGCCCAAAACTCAAAGGGGATGTTGATGTGTCCATTCCAAAAGTGGAAGGAGATATTAAAGCACCAAAAGTTGAAATTGAAGGCCCAGACCTTGAGGGTCCTGAGGGAGGTTTTAAGATGCCAAAGTTCAAAATGCCATCATTTGGAGTTAAAGGTCCTAAAGTGGAGGGTCCAGATGTTGACCTCAATCTCCCAAAAGCAAATATTGATGTTAAAGGGCCTGAAATTGACATCAAAACTCCTGATCTTGACATTGAGGGACCTGAAGGAAATATCAAGGGCCCCAAGTTCAAAATGCCATCAATCTCTGGTCCAAAAATTTCTATGCCAGATGTTGACTTCAACCTGAAAGGTCCAAAACTCAAAGGTGATGTTGATGTGTCCATTCCAAATGTGGAAGGAGATATTACAGCCCCAAAAGTTGAAATTGAAGGCCCAGACCTTGAGGGTCCTGAGGGAGGTTTTAAGATGCCAAAGTTCAAAATGCCATCATTTGGAGTTAAAGGTCCTAAAGTAGAGGGCCCAGATGTTGACATCAATCTCCCAAAAGCAAATGTTGATGTTAAAGGACATGAAATTGACATCAAAACTCCTGAAGGAAAGATCAAAGGTCCCCAATTCAAAATGCCTTCTATGTCTGGTCCAAAGATCTCTATGCCAGATGTAGACTTCAACTTGAAAAGTCCAAAAGTCAAGGGTGATATGGATATCTCTGGACCCAAGATTGCAGGTGACTTAAAGGCCCCAAAAGTGGACATTGAAGGTCCTGATTTTGATATAGACGGCCCAGAAGGTGACTTGAAGATGCCTAAATTCAAAATGCCATCATTTGGATTCAAAGGACCTAAAGTCGAGGGCCCTAATGTTGACATCAATCTCCCAAAAGCAAATGTTGATGTTCAAGGACCTGATCTTGACTTCGAGGGACCTGAAGGGAAAATAAAAGGTCCCAAGTTCAAAATGCCATCTATGTCTGGTCCAAAGATCTCTATGCCAGATGTTGACTTCAACTTGAAAAGTCCAAAGGTCAAGGGTGATATGAATGTCTCTGGACCCCAGATTGCAGGTGATATAAAGGGTCCAAAATTGGACATCGAAGGTCCTGATTTTGATGTAGAGGGCCCAGAAGGTAGCTGGAAGATGCCTAAATTCAAAATGCCATCATTTGGAGTCAAGGGACCTAAAGTGGAGGGCCCAGATGTTGAAATCAATCTCCCAAAAGCAAATGTTGATGTTAAAGGACCTGAAATTGACATCAAAACTCCTGATCTTGACATTGAGGGACCTGAAGGAAAAATAAAAGGTCCCAAGTTCAAAATGCCATCTATGTCTGGTCCAAAGATATCAATGCCAGATGTAGACTTCAACATGAAAAGTCCAAAGGTCAAGGGTGAAATTGATATCTCTGGACCCAAGATTGCAGGTGACATAAAGGCTCCAAAAGTGGACATCGAAGGTCCTGATTTTGATGTAGAGGGCCCAGAAGGTGGCTTGAAGATGCCTAAATTCAAAATGCCATCATTTGGATTCAAAGGACCTAAAGTGGAGGGTCCAGATGTTGACATCAATCTCCCAAAAGCAAATGTTGATGTTAAAGGGCCTGAAATTGACATCAAAACTCCTGATCTTGACATTGAGGGACCTGAAGGAAAAATCAAGGGCCCCAAGTTCAAAATGCCATCAATCTCTGGTCCAAAAATTTCTATGCCAGAAGTTGACTTCAACCTGAAAGGCCCAAAGCTCAAAGGAGATGTTGATGTGTCAGTTCCAAAAGTTAAAGGAGACATTAAAGCACCAGAAGTAGATATGAAGGGCCCAGAGCTTGACTTTGAAGGACCTGAAGGAAAAATCAAGGGTCCCAAATTCAAGATGCCATCTATGTCTGGCCCAAAGATTTCTATGCCAGATGTTGACTTCAACCTAAAAGGTCCAAAACTTAAAGGGGATGTTGATGTGTCCATTCCTAAACTGGAAGGAGATATTAAAGGACCAAAAGTTGAAATTGAAGGCCCAGATCTTGAGGGTCCTGAGGGAGGTTTTAAGATGCCTAACATCAAAATGCCATCATTTGGACTTAAAGGTCCTAAAGTGGAGGGCTCAGGTGTTGATATTAAAGGACCTAAAATGGACATTAGAACTCCTGATCTTGACATTGAGGGACCTGAGGGCAAAATTAAAGGTCCCAAGTTTAAAATGCCTTCCACATCTGGCCCAAAGATCTCTATGCCAGATGCTAACTTAAATTTAAAAGACCCCAAATTCAAGTGTGACGTGGATGTTTCTGGACCAAAGATAACAGGTGACATGAATGCTCCAAAATGGGACATTGAAGGTCCTAATATTGATATAGAGGGCCCAGAGGGTGGCATAAAGATGCCAAAAATCAAAATGCCTTCATTTGGAATGAAAGGCCCTAAAGTGGAGGGTCCAGATGTTGACGTCAATCTCCCAAAAGCTGGTTTTGATATCAAAGGACCTGAAATTGATGTTAATGCTCCTGATCTTGACATTGAGGGACCTGAGGGGGGTTCAAAAGATCTTAAGTTCCCAAAATTCAAAGGGCCCAACTTTGGAATAAAGTCTTCGGGTGGAAGTCTTTCAGTACCTGAAAAAGATTATAAGGCGAGCAGTGATATTAACATTAGTGGACCAGATGCTAACATCAAGGTTCCAAAAACCAAGAAATCTAAATTTTCACTTGGAGTTAAGAGCCCAAAATTGAATGCAGACATTCCTGATGCTGGTGGTAGTTTAGATGGACCTGATATGAACATAGATGTAAAAGGAAAAAAGGGTAAATTCAAATTGACCAAAGGGAAAGGGAAGTCCAAAACTTTTGATGGTGATCTGAAGACTGAAGTTGTCAAGTTGGAGACAAATGAACCTGATTTACAGTTGAAGTCAACCAAAGTAAAGAAACCTTTTTTTGGAAAATTACATTTTCCTGATGTGGAATTTGACATTAAATCTCCAAAAGTTAAAGGTAGTTCTGCATCAGGAACTATTAAATCATCTGATGTTGATTTGCCGTCTGCAAGTCTTAAAGCGGATATTCAAACACCAGATGCTAGTTTGGACAATCCAGATTTCAAAACAAAAAGGGGGGAAATAAAAATGCCAAAAATCAGCATCACTGGCTCTAAATTAAAAACTCCTGAACTGGATGTTAGAGGTGGAACATTGGAGACCTTGCATTCCCCAGATGTCAGTGTAGCAGGATCAGGCATTAATGGAAAAGGCAATGTTAAAATTGATATGGAAGGAAAAACACAGGGGACAGTGCAGTCTGTAAATGTCCATGGCGTGGCTTTAGATGCTGATTTAAATCTCACTGAACGAAAAGGAGTAGAAGGGAGCATTGAAATACCAGGTTTCAATGTGAAGGGACAAAAGGGAGTGGCTGCAAGTGGGTTAGACATGAAGCCAGAAGCATCATTATCTGGGGTTGGGTACCCAGAAGGTAATGTAACCTTTCCTAAAATCAAAGTGCCAAAGTTTGGTGTTGCATTGCCTAAAGTAGAAGGAAAAGAGATGGGCGTAGATGTAGGTTCAGGTGAATTGGCTGCTGGTGTTAAAGTTAGTTCCCAAAGTCTAGAAATGCAGAGCACTGAGATGAAAAGCAGTGGTGGAAAAATGAAAGTCAAAATGCCAAAACTGTTTTTCAAATCTAAATCTAAAGGTGGCAGTGCAGCTGACCTTTATGTTGAGGGAGAAGATGCTGATCTTACAACTAAAGGTGGCGCAAATGTGTCTAAGGAGTTAAGTCTTAGTTCTGGGGAATTGATAAGTGGCAAGTTGGCAGTAGAGGGAAGCTCTGGATTTAAGGGTTCACCAAAGAGTAAATCCGCCTCCCTTGATTTTTTCAAAAAAACACGACATCACTCCTCTGTAGGTGATGAGGGAGGTTTAGCTGTCCCTGTTGCTCCTGAAGGGCACTTACAGGCTGAGGGTGGCAACATTTCAATAGATGGTGAAGAAACAATGATTAAAAGCAAAAAAGGAAAGTTGAAGTTTGCAACAATTGGAGGTTTTAGCTCGAAAAGTAAAGGTTCGTATGAAGTGACAGATGAAAGTGAGGTTAGGATTGAGGGTGCTGGTGGAGTTGCTCAGCCTTTAAAGAAGTCCAGAATGTCGTCGTCATCTAGCAGTGATAGTGGTTCAAAAGGTAGTTTTCGGTTACCACAACTCGAAATAGCCGTTTCGCCAAAGAAATAGTTTTTTACACTAGTATATATATATACACAGTACACTCACTTTTTTTTTTTTTTCATTTTGTTGACTACATGCAAATCTGTCTTTCACTTAAACAATAGTGCACTGTTTCTTCAATTTCCACAAATGTTCTTTACAGGCATTGATATTTTTTGAATCACAATTTAACTGTAAATAAGAGACATCTGTTATGTAATTTTAATTTTTTTGTTTTGTAGATAGGAATTTCATGTCCAGTCCAACAATGTGTGTAGTTGATACAAAATATTCTGCATTTAGCTTTGATTTGTCATCTGATAACTTGTTATATTTTTATACCATTGAAAGTTTTGGGATTCTTGTCCTTTCTAAAATTGTCTGGATACATTTACACACAAGAGGCATGATTTTACAATAGTTATATTTGAAAGGATTTTATGACTTCAACTTCTTTTATGCATTTAGTGATGTATCATATGTACTCATCACAGATCAATAACTGATTACAACAGTGATTAACCAGATATAATTTGTAAGCACAATGAAGTTTAAGGGCTGTACAAACTGTAAATAAATTGATTCAAAATAGATACATTTGATAACATAACATTGTCTCCCACATAATATAACACTTCAAATATTATGGAATTTACACAGAGATTATAATCTTCTAAAGTATTTATATCTAAGACTTTCTTTTCCATTGATTAATTGAATCTCTTTAAAATGCACACCAGGTAGCAGTTGACAAACAAAAGCTGCAACTTGTTTAATTTTAATGGTTTCTAAGGCATTTTACTCTTTGTTATATCTTCCACATTTCTTTACATCCAGTTGACTCTCTCTCTTCCTCTCACTAAATTTATGAAATGTCGTGCTTTAATGTGGGGATATAACTACAGGGAGTCTAATGCCAATGGTTAAACTTTAATATTTTGAAAAGACATAAAATGTGCATTGCCCTTGTAAATAATGGGACATTTAGGCTTCAAGTTTAACTCTTTCTTGTATGATTTGCAAAACTTAAATAAAGTGATCAACTTTCAATACATGCTTGTGGTGAGAACGTTACTCTTTTCATTTAAATCTTATATGATGTAAAAACGGTAAAACCACACATAGAACTTGCTTGTTCGAACATTAACTTCAGGATTAAGATCTCTAAATGCCTAAAAATAAGACTGCATTTGGTAACCCTGTTAAATCTAACCATTGTGCTTTTAGCTTTCTATGAATACTTTGATAAGAGCCGACACCAAGAAAACAGGAAATGGGCTTTCCTGTCCTGCATGGTTCTTCAAATCATCACTAAGGAAGGAAATGCTCAGGAAATTCCTTTAAGGGAGGAAAGTGTGGTTTGTTTTGTATGCAAATATTCGTTAGCAGAACTGGGATGAGCAACATGCACGCATTCGTTAGTTAACTTGAAATCTTTGACAAGGAACTTAAGCTGAGAGGAATACAGGCAAAAAAAGTTGTTGTTTTTTCTTTCTTTTTTTTTTCTGACTTCATTTGAAAGGTAAGCCAAATAATTTTCTTTTACTATGCAATGCTACTGACCTATTGGGTGGATATGCACTGGGTTCATTTTCAAATTCCCAATTTTTAGTGATACGGACAGTCAAATTTTACGAGAGACAATATCTTACAGAATTTATTAGAATTAAACTGGTTTCAAATTTGTGTGCTTGGTATCATGTTATTGCTTCATTCCAAGACATGCCTTTTTATAAATCAAAGCCAAGATGACAATTATGACTATGATAAAAATAATAATATTAAATTAAATCGATAGTTAAAAAAAATTAAGTATTAACAGTGCATAAGGGCCAGGTTATTTGGTGTTGTTCAACATTAAATGCCCCTCTTTGTAGTTGCATATTGAATTATGAGATATGCAGGTAGAAATAAACTATCGATATATTTTTTTTTTTCTGGTAAGAAGATGTACGTGGATAATACAACGAACAGCATTCTAGGTTGCTGAAGTCTCTCGTATCAAAGAGGACACAAACAGATGGTGTCCATGACTCCTATAGGAATAAGAGGAATGGACTTATTTTAGTTCATCCTGTTTTACAGCAAACCCATAAAGCAAATATACATTTTATGGTGGAATTCTCAAACAAAATAATCAGCAATATGGATTTCTTAGTCCCTTGGCACTTTAAAGACTTAGATCATTTAAAAATGTATATATTTAAACACTAATAAAGGCTGATATGGCCTTAGATATATATTTTGGATATATGGATATTTAGTAGCTACTGATTTAAATTGGATAAATATTCAACCTCACTGTTTAGTTATGGATCTTTAAAGCTATTTATTTAAGATAAATCGTTGTAGCTTGAACTCATTTATTTCTTATATCGGTTCAAATGATCTTATTAATAAGATAACAGCGTAATTTGTCTACTGCAAACCTGACCCCTTTTATGACAGTCCAGTTACCCATGTAAATACTATGTACTATGTACTTATTTTAGTAACTGCAATTACTGGGTAATAACTAGTACTAACCCTGAACCTACCCCAAAACCTACCCCTGTTCCATGTATTTATTAGCCAGCACTTATAGGTAAGTACATTGTAAGTACACTGTCAGTTCTGTACCGTAAAAGGAAGCGTTACCGGCATTTGTAATGTTTAAGTCAAACAGCCATTATCTAAAAAAAAAAAAAGAAAGAAACATCAAAAAGGCTTCAGAAGGACATCATGAAATAATTGTATAGTTTCACATTATTCACCCAGACTACCTGTCAGGGTAGCTTCAAATGAGATTAGTGTGTGCAACCAAAGGAAATTCATCCATCCTACATGCCCTCCACCCCCTGCTGTTCACTGTTTACATAATGCATCAAGGTACAGAAATTTGTAATTAAACAGTCTCACACAGCTGGGCTGAGAACATGACGATGGCGATGGAATTTTGCTATGGTACTATGTGCATTGCACAGATCACATGATTCTTTCAAAGCCTGATATCAGTTATACATGTTTTAGTGCACTTTGTCATTGTCTCAAAACATAAGATTATTGTAATGTTTAATAACATTTGATTTAGTCACCAAAACACAACATGATTTTTCAATTTAGTGTTTTTAACAAGTAGTTAATTCAGTGGTAAACAATGCAAGATCATGTCAAATCACCCTTGTTACTGAGATAATTACAGTTATAGAGGCTATCAACTGCAGAACAAAGCTCTGAAACAATAAGATTTAAACTATTTGTAAACTCTAGTCAACTTCAGATAACATGAATTTACAATGAAAAATCAAATAGCTAATTCAACATTTATTAACACATCGTTCAAATTAAAATTTAGATAAAGAACCTGACCTAACATAAACTAACAATGGACAGTTGTACTTTTATTAAACAAAGATTTAACAAATGCATTACTCATTAGTTGGGGTTAGTTAATGCATTAACTAATCATTAGTTAATGCATTAACTAATCCCAGGCAGCAACATCGTGTTTGGCCAGATCCGTCCCACATCTGGTACACGTGGATTCCACACATACCAAATGTGGGCTGAATCTGGGCCGACATTATCTTAATGTGTTACCAACAAAACCATATCTAGTAATAAAATCTGACGCAGACCAGAGAAAAATAGAAGAAAACTTGGTACTGGTACTTCATTGATGATGTGATGCGTTTCACCTTAAAACAATATCTATCACTCTTGATTTCTTTGATTTTTTTTTTTTTTTTTTTATGTTTTGATTTGCAAATTTGTCTGAGGCTCAATGCACCTCCATCACACTAAGGAATGAAGCAAAGGGAACCTCTTCACCATAATGGATACCAAAAAGGACAATGGTATCCATATTTTGAGCATAACAAAAGAACCATGAACTGAAGGCACTGCACATGAATAAATCATTGACTGTATCTGCAGTATGAGACCAGCAAATCTTTGGATACAAATAGATGCAATGAACAATATGACGCACACTGCAGTGCATTTAGATCCACCTTTATCATAGGAAAGGATAAAAAACCTCAGCTACAGAAAATGAATTAATGCTATCACATCCATGTGTGCAAACATCAGGAAATATTAGCATTGTGATATTTTTTTTTAATGTATTTTAAAAAAATACACATGCAGAATTTTATTTTTGTCTTTTTTTAGGTTGCGTGTTGTATTTAAAAAGTAAAATAAGTTCAGAATCAGAAATAAATAATCATATAATCATATTAAAACAAATACACCGTTCATACAGACTGTTTAAGATACTGCTTGAAAGATGTATGTATAGGTTTCTTAATACAGCATTCTTATTGCGATTCATCAGCATAGTACACAGTCAAATACTGTAGACGTTTCCTGAAAATTTATTAGAGATGAAACACAGACTGGTGCTGCAATGAAGAAGTCAAAACAGTGATACACTTTGGTGTTTATATTGAGATAATATTTCTGCATGGTTTCCTCCTTCGTTGAGAGGCTAAGACTCGTCTCCCTCGGGATCCCATCAGATGGGGAGGGAGGGGGGGGGGTGCTGTGTGAGAAGACATGTCTATGTGCATGCGTGAGCGAGAGAGAGCTGGAGCGAGGGAAAGAGCATGTGTGCACACATAAAAGAAAGAGGCAGAGTGTGAGTGCGAGCGCAGATGATGCTGCTCGTGGAAGGAGATGGTGCTGGTTTTGGCGTTCCTTCCTGTGCTACAAGATTTCCCCCACTAAGGTTTGACCTCTGCGTCCTGTCTGTTTGGCACCTCACCTTCTTGGGTAAGAGCTGTTCATTTTTTTGCTGCTGGAATCAGATCAGGCTGCTGTGCTGTGACCGTTCCTCATTTTTTGTGTGTTTTTGTGTGTGTCGTATGTGCAGAGAGACACAGAACGACAAAGGGAAGGGAGGAGGGTGGAACAGGCAGAGGATATCATGTGTGTGCTATAAGTAAGGACAAGGAGAAGACAGAGTTGGAGAAGAGGGGAAACAAGACACAAGGCAGAAGCGGCAGACATCGTCTCTTTTTTGGCCAGAACCTGAAACAAAGACAAAAGAGGTAAAGCCTCTGAAGCCGAGACTCAGACGTTCTGCTTCGTTATTCCTCGGATTCCATGTGCCAGTGCGATTGAGGGCGAATAGGATGTCTGTGTCTGGAAAAAAGGAGTTTGACGTGAAGCAGATCCTCAGGCTCCGCTGGCGCTGGTTCAGCCACAGCACTCAAACCTCAGCTGGGAATGGGGGCTATATCCAACAGGAAGGTTTCGACCACCGGGGAACACCGGTCCGGCTGAAGAGTCACTCTCGGGACAGAGGGGGACTTCGCAAGAGCAACAGCCCTGTGCACAGCATTCTGGCTCCGAACCCTGGACCCACGCCTGTTTATGTCAGGCCGGGCAATGAATCATGGCACCAGCAAAACATCATACAGCACCTCCAAGCTAGCGAGGAGCTTCCCAAGAGCAACTCACCTTGCAGTGCCAGGAAAGAGGAGGCGAAGAGCAGCCATGAGGATGCGAAGAGCAATCCGGAGGATCCCTCTGAAGAAGAAGCCACAGCCAGGTAAAAAAAATAAATAAAAAAAAAGAAGCTCAGTGCAGAAATAGAACAGTGTGTGAAGAGGTGCCTGCTGTTGTCAGCTAACACATTCAAGCGGCTAAGTTTTGCCTGTAGGCATAAAATACATGCCGTTTGTGGATGAAAATCCCATTTTTGCCCTTCATGGAGTAATGAAAACAGACAGTACGGTGCTGAGAGATGAGTGAGGTGTTATTTTGGCACGAAGTGGATTTACGGTAAGCCCCAGGGAGCGTCGGGATTGAGAGCAAGTACAGTATTTAACTGTCACTTTATTTGAGCTCATTACGCTAGTGATATTCTCTCAGAAATGACACTTTGTTTTATTTTCATTCGCCGTGTTTCCAGTGCTTAGGGCCGCCGCTTACACGTTGGTTTGGTCTTCAGAGAATATCATTTTTCAATCAACTCCACCATTGCAGCTGCCACCACAGCTCACCTGGGAATAGTTCAATCACATGGCATGCGGGTTGTAGAAACACAGCTCTGAAATATCCATGGATAAATTATTCATCAAGCAGACATCTCACAAAACACAGAGGAAAACATAGAGGCGTCTGGATTTAGCTGGCAGTATAACACGTTCTGTAAGCCGTGAGGTGGTTCGCTCTTCATTTTAGCAGCCTGCATTTTCATAACCTGAAGCTGGAATGTTTCACGGCTTGTTAATGCATGCATCCTCTGCCTTATAAATGTTACAGAGAGTATACCATTACATCAGAGCCCATTGGCGCAAGGGCAATAAATCTGGGAAGGGCAACCGGATAAATTATCTATAGTGGGGATGATATTTACACATCAGTGCAGTTCAGAGAAAAAGAACATTTAATTTTCTTGCGCCGATCGATCAAAATTTATGAGATTATAAAGGCCTACCTACTTCCACAGATAAGTTTCAATTCACATATTAAGTGCTGGATGTTTCAAAGAGAAAGAGCCTGTTGTTTTTTTCCCACCACCAAGTAGCTCTGTCTAGTATAATGTCATTGAAGTAAACATTTTCTCAGATAAGGAAGTGGAGAGACTGACCCACAAAAGATGATGTCATGAGAGATAAAAATCAAAACACACTCTTTTCTTAAGAAATGTTTCAACAAAGTACAGTACATAAGATTCTACACCCGATCAACAGTTGTAGTCTTTTATGCTTTTATACTGCTTTGCAGTCCTAATTTATGTATAAGTACATAAACTATAACCGTTCATCAAGTGTTTGTGACAATATTTACATTAATTTTGAATCTTGGTTAAGAATACTTGTACTTGTTTATTATAGTGTGCCAAGTGAATCAAATGTAATCAATATCATGATGTGCTGATTGATTAAACATAATTAATAAGATATGTATAAGCTGTGAAATGCACCCTAATGAACATATAAATGCATTACATTATTGGGAAACAATAACAGATTCAAACACATAACAAATTCAAAAACACATGCTCCTTACATGGGCCAGAGGGCATTAAATACACAACCCGATCTCACGACCAAATCATACGAATTTGACGAATGATTAAAAAGTGGCTAATTCTTAACAATTATACGACCTCACTTGTAGGAATTAGTACAATTTTGCTAAATCGTACATATTTTACGAATTGGCCAATTCGTATGAATTCGTACGAATGACTTACCCCTTATCCCGCCCCTAAACCTACCCATCACGTGGGTTTAGAAAAATCGTACGAATTCGTACGAATGAGGTCGTATGAATTAGCCACTTTTTAATCATTCGTCGAATTCGTACGAATTGGTCGTGAGATAGCATAAAAATACACTTATTTTTCTTCCATTTTAAAAAACGTATACACTGTAAAAAAAATATTTTCAAGATTTGTAATTACAACATATTTTCTTTTGTCAAATCAACTTTATAATAATTTATTTAGTTGAGATAACTTATTATTTTGAGTTTCTGATAATGAAATTAATCTCCTTCATTGTATTAACTCACTTTTCCCAGTTCAATCAACTTAAAATTTTAAGGCAACCAGGGTTACTTGCTTTTTTAAGTTAAATCAACAATATTTTTTTACAGTGTGGTAATCACAACATTTTTTCTTTTGTCAAATCAACTTAAATAATTTATTTAGTTCAGATAACATATAATTTTGAGTTTCTGATGGTTAAATCATTCTCCTTCATTGTATTAACTCACTTTTTTCAGTTCAATGAACTTAAAATTTTAAGGCAACCAGGTTACTTACTTTTTTAGTTAAACCAACAATATTTTTTACAGTGCAGTACTGTAGTCTTTCCTGTAGCTCACATAGTAGAGCATTGGCGCTTGCAACGTTAAGGTCATGGGTTCGAATCCCAGAGAACTGATGAGAATGCAAATGTGTAGCTTGCAATGCAATAAGACGCTTTGGATAAAAGCGTCTGCCAAATGCATAAATGTAAATTTAAGTAGATGGCCATGGGTTGGTACCCGCTGAAGCTCTGCTATAGACACATCTTTCGTGGATATTACGATTCTATCAATATTTTAGTGTGGTTTCGGCCTTTTATCTTTAAACAGTATGGTAATAGAATCAATTTGGGTCAAATACAATAAATAAAATGGGTAAACCCCGCAAGATATTGAGCCATCTTCACGTCAGTCTTATCCGCATTGCTTCTCTATGCAAGACATGAACTCTCAAACATCAAGTTTTGACCCTTTAAAAGCTCATGTTAATTACTTTGCTAGTCTGAAAGCTTTCTTTGTGTTATAGTCCTCTGCACTGATTGATATGGTCTTGTGAACTTAAGTACCATGACTTCATTCTTCATCTACCATAGAAAAGACCTATTTTCAGACTGAAATGACATTAGCTGCAACATTAAAACAAATTGCAAATGTAATCTTATACACTAGAAAACTATTAACCCCTGAAAACCTGCTATGTTTTCATGAGCACCACAGTGAGGCTATACATTGTGTTATGAATATTTAATCAGAGAATTAGATAAAACAAAAGAAATTTGATCTCTTAAGACTTCCCCTTCGTGTGCTTTAAATAATACCTCAGAGCCTCTAGGTATACAATGATACATCTGCTGTTACATATGTTTGTTATTCTGTGTTTTTCTTCCCAGTTCTTTTATCACTTTTCATTTAGTATGCGTAAATAAAGCATAAATTTGCCCTACAGGCACAACGTGATGGAAATGAGGCCTTTAATGTGCTTCCAGACTTGGGATTTTGTTGTGCATCTCTGTGTGCGAGTTAATAGTGAGATCAGACCTAGTTCCCAATTGTACGTTTTTACCCAAAAGGCAAAATAATGACTATTCGTTATTTAAGCATTTTATTTTCCTGTGAGACAATCATCAGTAGGGGAGAGCTAACTGAACAGGAGGTGGTAAAGCATTGATAGAGCGCAGTCATAAATCAGAACAAGAGAATAGGTATGTAAAAATAAAATTATTAGCAGTCATTATTTATTATTTGGTCTCATAGGTTGTTATAAAACTCATTTAAACAGAGAAATGTTCCATATCTTTGACACGGTGTAACGGTTAGGCTTAGGTTTCCATTCCCACTTCCGTTTGCTGTCCTCTCTCCATTTGCAATGCTAATAAAATGGTGATACGGCTAAGTAAGAGTTATTGACATTCAAAGTCTCAAAACAAATGCACAATTATGTTAACTTTTAAATAAATTCAGACTTAATAAGTGTCAAACATGTCATGCCTAATAATGCAAGCTATATAAAATGTAAGAGAAATTAATCTGAAACAACACTCATAGATTTCATTACCAGTAAAACGTCAAACTGGTGGAACTTCAAAATCTTGCGAGGCAGCCAAGGCAGTAATGAATAAAATATTTTAGGAAATAAATTAATCTGGATTCAGCCTGGAAGCCATATCACTATGGGAATTGATGAAAACTGCTGAATACTATGTTTAGAATGTTTCTTTCGATCTTCTGTAATATCGAGGCTGCTGACCTGCTCAGCATAAATAATTCAGAGGGTTTAATGAAATATCTATCTGTTTTAGTATTATTTGTTCAAACAGAAAGCGAGATGAAGAGGCTTATGACACATACTGAAATTGTAGTGGTCATGGTGATTTTGTAATTATGAACTGAACCAAATAATGTTAGTAAAGAGCAGACTGGTATCCCAAGCTGCACTAAGTATTTGTAGTAACCTAAATGGCTCTATGAATAACATTTATTTTGTGTCTTTTTCATTAAATTTAACATCAAATACAATATCTTACTTAATAGAATCTCTAGTTACAAACATAGATGGTCTTTTACTTCAGACACTCATTTCGAATAATAATAATCTGTTTCTGATCTTTTCAAAAAACGGAGAAAATTGTTTGGTGTCCTACATATCCCTGCAGGCGTAAAGGGCTTAGTGTCCTGTCAGTGATCTGTGTTACAATTTCTTCAATAATTTAACTAGCGGACAGCATGCTGCCTTGCAAAGGGTTATGGGTGTTTAACTACAACACACTCTAAAAAATGCTGGGTTGTTTTAACCCAACTTTGGGTCAAATATGGACTAACCCAGCCGTTGGGTTAAATTTTTACATTACATTTTTAACCCAACATTTCGGCTTTGTCCATTTTTGACCCAAAATTGGGTTAAAACAACCCAGCATTTTTTAGAGTGCACTGTTATGCACACATTAATAGTTCTTTTCAAGCATTCTCATGAAATCACAGTGGAGAATCGTCTTTGGATCAATGTTTTTTTTTTTTTTTTAAACCGCTAATTGTCTGTATAGCAGATGACCATATATATTACGACAGACAAGAAAACGTACTCGGTTACATATGTAACCTTAGTTCTCTCTAGAAGATGGAACAAGTATGCTTTCGATGCTTTCGGGAAACGCACCCCAGTTCTCATACGACATCATCTTTAGGCTACAGTGAGATCAATATTATTGTTGAATATTAAGTGTCCCCACTAAGCAAGCTAGTGCCCACAGTGGCAAGATATTGGTAGTTGAACAGTCCTTGTAAAAAAAAAAAGACCACCCCTTTCTTTTGATGAAATGCTGTCTATAAGAGGAATTCTAGCCCTGACCCTTTAATAAGGAAACAGCAGAGACTTGAGTCAGCAGCTGTTACGTTGAATGATATCTCAATTTCCTCTCAATTGCCTTGGAAAATAATGACACCATCTTGTCCTAGGATGAGTAGAGCTTCATTTCAGGGAGAGATTTATGGTAGGTCCATAAAACATTGACAGGTCAAGAGACATTGTCCAGGTAGAGGAATATAAATGTAGTGTTGGAGGGGTGGGGCATAAATGTGTTGTGCATTAAATATTTGCACAGCAATGCTAGTTTGTTTAAAGTATATATATATATATATATATATATATATATATATATAAAAACAACAACACTGAAGCTCAAACAGAAAGTCAAATAACTATTGAACACTATTTCTAACAAACCCATTGCATTAAAATTGGCTTTGCAAAACCTTGTTTTACAATCTTTATAATTAAGACTTGAAGCTTGCCTTGAAGCTTGATTTTGAGGGGGCTTTTTATTGATTAATCAGTGAATTAAGTTTTTATGTGTTCAAAAGAAAGCATCACACAGCAGCCTTGGGAATATCTAAACTTCATAAGGGCTTATTTAACATTTTTAATAAAGGGCAGCAGGAAAAAAAGAAAACATTGAGAAAAATTGTTCTTTTCAAAGGGTAGATTGAGACGGCAGCAGACTGTTATTGGGTGCAAAGCTCAATAGCCTTTATAATTACTTTCAAAATTCACATTTACATTAAATATCTAAACAAAACACCATCTGTCTTACAGTTTGTCTAATATATAGGCGTCACTATAATATTCAATGCAAATATTTGTAGGCTATAGTATGTTAAAAACACACTATATGTGTAAAAGTGCCACATACTAACACTCACTTCCTAAGAATGTATTTTGTCCTTCAAAATACAGCTATTAGCATAATTATTGATAATTCAGGACTTCTTGTCATTTTAAGTCAATACATTAAAGCAGGGCAATAAATTATCCTAACACTGCTGAGTGTTCCACATTCAATCAAATTATCATTCAGCTTTTCAACATGTCTATTAGCCTCAGCATAATTTGTAGATGTTCATAATTTGCATTTGTTGAGAATAGGATAGAAAAAAAAAATGCATACTTAGCAAACATCTGGCTTAATTTTTCTTACCGAATATGATGGGGGAGAGATTTTTTAACAACATAACAAATTCATTTAACAAGCCTATATAAATACTTCTTTAAATAATGTACAGAGTGCAGGAAAGCCCCTCTGTCAGAGAACCCCAAATGTCATAAGACGTTCCTGGGTGCTGATCTTCACCTAAGTGGAATTCTAACATTTTCTGCACAGCTTTTTATAACCCTCGAGTAAGCACTGTTTAACTTGCAGTTTGTTAGCAGTTGTGCTGACTCTGAGACACTGCACACTGAAGGGGCAATATAGTCTGAAGATAAAAAAGAAGAAAAAATAAGTGCAACACTTATGATGATAAGAAGAGGTCTGACCCGGAGGTTCTATATCACTTTGAAAAAACATGCTTTCATCTTCACACCTGTTTGGCTTCTGAAGGGCTGTGATTGGTTACGTTTAAAAGTATCCTCAGTGACTTTATCTTTGTTTTAAAGTGCAGCTCTCGAAAGACAAAAGAACAACCCTGAAAAAAAAAAATACAAACACGTCTGGGGGTATTGTGTTTTTATGAATAACTCATTTTATCTTTACAAAAGGGCCTAAAATAAAACAATGAATCAAAATAAAATGCCTTTAATGCATTCCACCGTGGATTAACTACCACATGGCGACTGTTATAGCACTGAATATTAAGACATAATGATACACTTGGTAATTGTTCCTCGGCTGTTTCTTCAAGAGGTCTGTTTATATGCAATACAATCTAATTAAAGGCCTTGACTATGTGACCTTTATAGCTACTCATAATGTTTTTTGTTGTCGTCTCATTAATAATGCATTCATGGAAGTTGTTCACAGAGTGTGGATTATTAAATGTATAAAGCTTTATTGTCTAATGTAAAATACTCTCCCTTCAGCATATAGGCCTTAACTTTAGGAAAGGAACCAGCCACACCTTTGATCTATTCAGTCAGGATTGAAAGTATGCCGAAAGGACTTGACTTTTTGACAAGTGGAATTCATATACTGTATAGGCATTTTGAGGCAATAACTTATTTTGATTGCAACAGCAGCAGCAATTTTATGTCACAGTTATTCACAGTCACAAAGGGCTGCTACTGTTCTATTGGCTTACATGACTTTCCTTGTCAACGAGGTTTGGATGGTTTATAACAACTAATATGGATAAGCTTGTTACATCATTACAACACAATTAGAAGAACCCATTCACTCTTTATGCCCCTTATGATATTTCTGTTATTGTTTTAGGCACCTAACTTATAGGTAGGGGAAATAAAGGGAACTCAGAGAGCAACATAGTGCCTGCCCAGATCCGGTCCACATCTGGTATGTGTGGAATCCACATGTACCAGATATGGGCCGGATCTGGGCCGACACTATGTTGCTGTCTCATTATAGCAAAAATTAACCCTGTCAGGTATCACTTTCAAGGGGACATTTTGCAATAATTATCCCACTTATTATAAGGCTGATTATATATACAGTATTCATTTAATATATTGATTTCATTGCAAGATATGCATATATTGAAATGTTAAACATTTTGAGAGTGTAGGGAGATAACACAGTCTCATCCCAAGACGTTTTTGACCATAAGTCAACATCTGCCGTTTTAGGGTACCCTTTAACGTCAGTTACATGGCGATCCTGGGACGTCATACAACTGACGCTTTACCTTTAATGTCAGTTAGGTGACGGGGTATGTTTAGGGGTAGGTTCAGGTCTGGGGTAGGGTTAGGATCTGATAACGTCATCTAACCGACGTTTAAGGGTACCCTAAAACGGCGGATGTTGACGTATGGTCAAAAGACGTCCCAAGACGTCAGTTATATGACATCTTGGGACGGGACTGCGCTGAGGGAGACCCACTTCCCTTTCAACACCAACTAGTTTTTCAACACATCATTCGCAGTGCTTCATGGGAGTGGAACCCAAAAAAGCTCTTTTGTGTTTTTGACTTTCTGATTGACATAATTATCTGTTCAGTTGTTTCTTTTTAATTTTCTCTAAAATTCTTTTGTATTTTTTTTCACCACAAATTCTGCTGTTAAACTAATTTGAAATAATGTGCTGGCGGCTTCAACAGAAGCAAATACTATCAATTAATAACCTTGTAGTGCACAAAGTAAGCTGTCTTTAAAGGTTTCATTAAAAATCATTAAAAGTTATCATTAAAAATCAATTCCCCAATGGAGAAAATTAATGGAGAATGGAACCTGACTATCTGTATAGCCTAGACTCCGTCAGTGAAAGTCTGCGAAACGAGACTCAGTTTCTGTCAGAATGAGCCTTTATGCAAAATAGATATGGACCATTTTGCAAGATGTAAACAACACCTTCCAACCACTTCCTGTTTTAGTTTGTAAACGGTTTCTTTATTTCAAATGTAAAGAAAACATTTAAAGATGTGTGTTTCACTTTTTGATTCAGTTGCATATGTTCTGTTGGTTGTATTTTATTCCAACGTTTATGTAGTGTTAAAAAACTGAAATAGGCAGTGCTTCTGGACCAGTGTTGTTTACAGCGCAGTCTCATCCCAAGACGTCATATAACTGACGTCTTGGGTCGTCTTTTGACCATACGTCAACATCCGCCTTTTTAGGGTACCCTTAAACGTCGGTTAGATGACGTTATTGGATCCTAACCCTACCCCAGACCTAAACCTACCCCTGCACCTACTGACGTTAAAGGTAAAGCGTCAGTTGTATGACGGCCCGGGATCGTCATCTAACTGACGTTAAAGGGTACCCTAAAATGGCGGATGTTGAGGTATGGTCAAAAGCGTCAGTTAAATGACGTCTTGGGATGAGACAGTGTTGGTTTATGAGTTTGAAATGCTTAATCTAAACTCATGCACTTTTACAGCAATAGCTCAGCTCTGTGTCATCTGTGTTTGCAAAAGCTTGTAAGCTGGAAAATCCCAATTGTATTGTTTAAGGCAATATTTTACTCATACGCAATCCGTTTATTTATGCCCATTCTGGCAAATGATTTGGACAAAACTCTTTCTGAATGCTGATGGCTGGATATTTATCTCTTAAACAGTCATGTTCTTTGAATGCTGGAATTGAGCAATTGAGCCAAAAGAAAATAGTTCCTTTAGCACAAATTCTGGGGATTATATGAAAACAGATCCATCTTAAAAATGAGGTTGAGCCCCCATGTACTCACTACACCAGACTTAAAGGACAGTGGGTGAAAATGCTAGAGGAATAACGCCCCAGTTAAGCTGTCTAGGTGATAAAGATGATTTCTACGCACTGCTTTGAGCGAGCACAGATAGCTGTAATCCTCTTTTAGAAGTGAGGTTAATTCATCTTTCGTAGTTTACTGTTATGGAATTGTCTGTTAGACACAACCGACATATTATTAGTATTCTATGAACTGAAGAATTATAGATATGCCAGGTGTTTTAAAAGATATGCAAGGCAGAAAATAAAACACCTTGCAAACATTGGCCTGGTATTTTTTGAACAATGTATTCGCAAGACTTTTTGAACATAGGCCTACTCAGTACTTTGTCTCAGCATCCGATGGCACTGTTTGTACTTGTAGTATTTTAATCCTCAAATGCATAAATGTTTCGCTAATCACTATTACATATTTGGGTCTATAGCGACCTGGATCTATATCTAACATGGATGGATCTCTACCTTTCGCGATAATATAAAACTCTCCTGATATTAATGTACAGCGCAGTCTCATCCCAAGACGTCATATAACTGACGTCGTGCGTCTTTTGACCATACGCCAACATCCGCCTTTTTAGGGTACGTCGGTTAGATGACGTTATCGGATCCTAACCCTACCCCAGACCTAAACCTAACCCGTCACCTAACTGACGTTAAAGGTAAAGCGTCAGTTGTATGACGCCCCCGGATCGTCATTTAACCAACGTTTAAGGGTACCCTAAAAAGGCGGATGTTGACGTATGGTCAAAAGACATCCCAAGACGTCAGTTATATGACTTCTTGGGATGAGACTGTGTTATAATGTTATACAGAAATATTACAAAAGATTAAGCTAAATACATTTTGTTACCTTTAGGAGCTTGGAAGGATTTGAGCAGATGCAATCATCACTGTCCTCGTCAGACCTAATTTCCCAGTAGGCCTACATTCAGCAACTGGTTCATATTCACCATCTTAAACATATTCTCAAAACTATCATTTTCGCTGGCAGCTTCCTTGTCAGATCCACCAACAAATGACAGTGACACTAATATTTGATTGTGTTTAGAACTTACCCTCCAGTAAATCACTGAGCCATTTCAAGTTTTGCTGATGATACTTCCTATTCTTTTGTTTTCTGCCTGCAGTAACAATGAGTGAATCGTATCTTCATCATTGTGTTTCAGACATTGCCACATTGTGGGATAAAGGTGAATTGCACTTAATCAATCATCGAAGATTCAATTCCTGTTGTGCAGAAAAATATACTTACAGTGTTACACACTTCGGGTTGTTCGAGACCCTATACAAATTTTACCAAAAAAAAAAAAAAAAGAAAGAAAATCTGTCAGAAAACAAGTGTTCTTTTATCATTTTCTTTTTCTTGTTATATTGATTAGAATGAATTGATTGGGGAATACTAAGAAGGTTGAAAATATAAATGAGGAAGAGGGTAGTGAACGACGCCCCAGGTCACTAAAGACCAGATATGCGTTTAAGGATTGAACACGAAGAGAAGATTCAGAATCTGAATTATAATATGTTGTTTACATTAACAATGAGACATCTTTGTTCAATGACATTTTGGAAAAGAGAGGCAAACTGCAATATGGATGAAAACCCCACAGACACACAGAACTGGTTCAGTTATTATTTTATAAGCAGGAAAGCACCGTTGTGCAGCTTCAACATAATGTTTGCACTGTGCATCACTGAATAACAAAGCACGCTTCAGAAACCAGGAAAGAGACGCTGACATGCTGTTCTATGAGGAATAAGATCCTGCCTCTTAAAATCGCTTAGGGCTGCTTCAGTATGTTTGCAACCACTTGTAGTATTTCTTGAAAGGTCAACCGAATATATGTGCAGAGAACACACGTGGGCAGAGATGCTGACACATATATATCATTATAAGATCCTTGAAAAATCCTTCAAAACTACCTCCTAGCAAAATTCTCATTTGATTGACAACGACTCTGAGCTGCACCACTAAAATTGTGAAAAACACTTATCAGATATTCAGAGCTTTTGCACTTTAACAAATAGCAGTTTTTAAAGAATAACATATTCAAAGCATGATACTACTGATGATAAGGATCTGTTTTTGAGAGAAGGATGATGTAAAATCTGGTTAAGCACTTTGTAGTTCTCCACTCTGTGTTATGCTCTTGAAATAGCGTTTGAAGAGCCTGTTGGCAGGCACTTGTCAAGAAACGCTCAGGTAACTGTAACAACTTCCCACTTGTTATTGATCTGGTTGAATAGAGTGATGCAGTTCAAGTTCAATAACTGCTCAAATGCTGTACTGATATGGAGATATGATGGGTTATGTAATACACCACAATAGATTCTCATAAATGCTCTCTGAATACATAGTATGCAACATATCAAATAGCGGTTAAACTACTGAGCTTTTCATTCTTCCTCTTTATAAGGCAAAATGATTTCAATTTTACAGCAAGTATAGTACTCGAAGACAAGTGTATTATTAGCACAAAAAAAAAAAAAACATTGAATTTTAAACGTTAAACATTTCAAAAGCAATTCCAATGTGAGATTAATACATATAATATGAAACTCCCATATTATTTAGGGGTTACAAAAATGTGGTTTTGTTTGCTATACATCATTTTTCAGATGCACTGTGGCTCTTAAAGACCCTTTATATAAAAAGCCAATTTCACAAGCAGAAAGAAAACATTTTCAGTAAATTTACAACCTTCCAGAAAGTGATACAGAAGCAATTTGGTTCTCCGATATTGGTAGACATAAAAGTCCTCTCAGCATTCCTTTGAGCAAAAGTAATGCATCTAGGTTTTTACAGCCCCTCTTATGTTGGCTTATTTCTTATTCAGTGCACCCAGCTCTGTGCCAAAATGTAGTTATAATGTCATGGAGATAAATTACCCATCTATTTAACATAAAAAACAACCCTATAATGACCAGAAGGAGTCTGGGACTGGTAGCCTTTACTGTCTACACAATATAAACACACTATTATTTAAGTTTGAATGTCGTGCAGCTGCAAACGTGATGATATGATGCAAAGAATACATACAAAGAATGTGATGTACATTTAATGTCTTCTTTAACACTTGATTGCCTTATGCAACATCAGCAGCTACTGGCTTTAAAGCCATCTGAACCAACCCGGTCTCATCCCAAGACGTCATATAACTGACGTTTTGGGACGTCTTTTGACCATACGTCAATATTCGCCTTTTTAGGGCCCCCTTAAACGTCGGTAGATGAGGTTATGGGATCCTAACTCTACCCCAGACCTAAACCTAACCCGTCACCTAACTGACATTAAAGGTAAAGCGTCAGTTGTATGACGGCCCGGGATCGCCATCTACTGACATTTAAGGGGGCCCTAAAAAGGCGAACATTGACGTATGGTCAAAAGACGTCCCAAGACGTCAGTTATATGACTTTTTGGGATGAGACTGTGTTATCTGAACACTTAAACTGTTTCTCCCATGTTCTGTTCAACTAAGGTACAAGTATCTCAAAACATTATAAAAGGGAATTATGCAAACGTACAATATTTTAAGCAAACACATTTTTTTTTGGATGCCTAAGTATATGTGAAAAATAGGCTATTTGATATGATCCGTCAGCCAGACAGCATGAGTCTGGCTTTGCATGTTGCATTAGATCAGAGCAACCCCAGGACAATTTTTAATGTTTAGAAGTCAACCCCCCTCCGCTTGTAAATATCAGTGCGATCACCTACCCCTGACAGCTGACCAGAGAGATAAAGATAATGTATTCCGTATGAGAGTCCCCTTGCTCATCGAGCCACCTTATGTCAAGCCAGCTCCATCTTTTTAAATGGGCCAACTGACTACTTATCACAGGTATTCTGCTATAAAGTGAGAATTGAAGCGTATATCTAGAATTACTGTGATTTATATGGCAGTATGTTCAAAAACTAGCTCATATGACGGAGCATGTCTGCCTTCAAAGTCGAGGACACAAGGGTGAAATTCTGCTTCGTGCTTTATGCCTCCAAGGACGGAGTCACAGTTCACTAAACCATTGATCCAGTGACCGCAGTTTTCACTGGGATTTACTTTGTAATTAAAACTTTTACGAGATCATAACGTTTTATCAGGTGCTTAATATTCATTCCCAACTTTATGGTTTTGCAACTGGAAATGGACAAAAGGACGTGAAGTTATTAAAAATATCATAATGAGTGCTTTGTTTTTGTAATGCAAATCTTGGTTGACTGCGGTTAATAACCAGTCATACAAAGCAAACTCCACAATTGTAGAGTTTTTGAAAATGCCTTTTTTTATGGCATACAATTACAGAAAAGTAATCAAAATGCGTATACTGTGCGTCCCTACGGCATCTAGACTTTTTTGAACTGTGTTTTGGACTGGTTAAATGTCAGCCACGGATTTATTCCGTGAAGGACAGCAAAATAAAGGCTTTAGATTGTTTGCTGTGAGTCAGAGGGATTATTCAGATGCAGCACAATGGCTTGTAATCTACCGGTCTGCGGGGAGAGCAGCTCAGAATTTACATTATCGTGGCTTTATGAAGAGACCAGATCCCCGCAAAGTCCTGTGCATCAAAAGAATAAATAAAAACAGTAAAGTTTGTGCAAATGGTAATCTGCCCCCTCTGGAAAACTCTGGCTTTCAATCCACTTATTTACAGAGTTTAGCTCTAATGGTTTCAATTTTAGCCCTGACAAGTGTGAAGGACGATATACATAGAATCACCAATGTCCAATTGGAAGAAAAAAAGAGTATTGTTATGTCTTCCAAAAGCCATCAAATAGTCAAATATATATATAAGACTAAACAACGCATTCTCAGCGTCATCTAACCGATGAGTTTGACCATGCGTCTAAATACGACGCACATGGAAACTTTTAGCATCAGTTAGATGATGCGGGTAGGTTTAGGTCTGGGGTAGGGTCAGGAGGCGCACCTCATATTGACGCTAAAGGGTGCCATGTGCTTCGGATGTTGACGCATGGCCAAAAGCATCAGTTAGATGATGCCTTGGGACTAAATCAGTCATCACGATTATTTTTTGAAAAAGCTATGAATATTTTTCTTTCATTATGACATTAACAGCATGTGTGCTGCAGAGAAAAATGATGGAAAATGGCACAATATTGTTCATGACATACTTATTAAGTTTGCTCAAGCAAACACAGAACGTTCCCTTAACGTTCCCGAATGGTCCCATGAGGTTATTTTGGTATTTTTTGGTAACCAAACAAGAACGTTATAGGAGAACATTCCATGTAGGTTATTTTTAGGTTCCATTTTTATAACGTAAGGAGATTGTTCCGGGAACGTTCCCTTAACCTTAAGGGAAAGTTCTAGGAACGTTCTGGGAACCAAAAACTAACGTTCCCAGAACCTAAATTTGTTTGCTGGGTAACTGCTTTCCCAAGTAATATTACAAATTTATATTCAAAAACCTTGCCTGTTTAAACCTGTCATGGGTTCAATAACTGAAGCTCTGCCGTAAGAGTCAAATAACCCATAAATATGCATGTCCAAAATAATACTTTGCCATTCACACATTTCAATAATATGACCACAAATGATAGATTTCCAAAACAACATTTCTGTCATTGTTTAATCTCCCTCATGTCATTCCAAACCTGTAAGATTTTTTTTTTTTTTACTTTTCTGTGGAACACAAGAAAGGAAAGTCAAAAACAAACATTCATTTTGGACCAAAGAAAGCAAGTCATACAGGTTTGTAATGCTATGATGTAGGCCTAAGTAAATGATGACAGAAATGTCATTTTTCTCTTTGATCGAATTAAACAGCTATTAGAGTTGGAAGAGTGTTCTATAAACACTGAAATGTACATGTCCGTGACTCATGCGTTACCGCAATCCAAAAACACATTTTTTCCAACATGACCTGTCAGTCAGCGTAACTCTGTGGAACCTCAGAACTGACGGGTCAATTGAGGGGAAAATAAAAGATGAAGTCACAGGTGGACACAGCAGCTTGTGCAGGTGTTAGTTAAGTTTTTCCTGTCACCCGCGTAGATCAAATAGCCATATCAAACTGACAGGAGTGCACATCGCTTGGTCTCAGCTCAACTCCGGTCTTCCTCTTTCCCACAGGTTGGCTTTGAACAGTATATCTAGGATGAGCTCCAACGGCTCAGATGAGTTTTTCCAGGCCACAAACCATGCGGAACAGACCTTTCGAAAGATGGAGACCTATCTTCAGCACAAGCAGCTGTGTGATGTACTTTTGATAGCTGGAGATCACAAGATCCCTGCACACAGGTGAGTCTCCACCGAATCAAGGCCTTTCAAATGCCCTACTTTCACTGCAAAACCAGACAGATGAATTGGACATAAGGGAGCACTGCTTAAAATTCATTGCAATACTTCTTAAAATCAATTGAAAAGAGATTGAATTTACATTCATCTTTCTTAGACAAAATCAAACTATTACTGCTACTTAAAACAACTAAATTCTGTCAGTAAAGCTTTAACTCTTAGTTAACTTTAATAGTTTACCTAAGCAGACTCCAAAAATATGACATTATTCTTCACAACACAAAAGGAGAAACATTAAAGAGCTGTACTGGTTTTTTTTTAATGCAATAAATGTGAACTGGAGCTTTCAAGTTTGAAGAAGGCCGCACAAGTACCATACAATTGTTCATTATGATTCATGTACTACAGTATAGTCTTCTGAAGTCATATGTCCTTAAGTCTTTGTGTAAGGAAATAGAATAAAAAAAAAATTCACTCAAAAAGGACAATTCTGTCATAATTTACTCAATGTGTAAAAAGTTACATGTGTACCCAAAAGTTTTTCGTTCTTCTTCAGAACATAATGAAAGCCCCATTGGTCCTTGTCCATCAAACAAGTATACTGAGCTTTTGTACTTTTTAATGTGTGGAAGTTTTGGTGGAAGATGTATGAAAGGCTTATGTTTTTTTGAATGACGCGGGTTAAACAAATCAATTTTACATTTTAATTTTTGTGTTCCTTTTAATACGTGAGTCTACTACAAACTATTAATACTATAATAAGACTTAGTTGATATGTAGTTGCAAAGTTACTTATAGTTACTAGAATGTCCAAAAGTGGACCATCAAAATAACAGCCCATTCTCACCCCCAAGGCATCACCTAACTGACGCCTTCGGAAGCATTTGACCATGCTTCAATATCTGACGCTTTAGGCGCCCTTTAGCGTCAGTTAGATGACGCCCTAGGATCGCGTGTACCCTACCCCTACCCCAGACCTAAACCTAACCGCGTCCTCTAACTGACGCTTTCCTTTAGCGTCAGTTAGGTGACGCCGTAGGGTCGCGTCATGTAAGTGACGCTAAAGGGCGCCTAAAACGTCAAATATTGAAGCATGGTCAAAGGTGACGCCTTGGGGTGAGAATGCGTTGAAAATAAACAATGCATTCTCATCCTAGGGCGTCATCTAACTGACATTTTTGACCATGTGCCTAAATCCGACGCATATTGCAACCTTTAGCGTCAGGAAGATGACGCGGGTAGGTTTAGGTCTGGGGTAGGGTTAGGGTTAGACCACTAGGAGGCACGGCTCATTCCATGTGTGTCGGATGTTGACACATGGTCAAAAGCATCAGTTAGATGACGCCTTGGGATGAGAACGGACTGAAATAAATCCAATTACAGGAATGTACAGACGGGTTTTGTGAACCAATTTGTCATGTAACGGATATCATTCTCTCATGAGCGTGTCAATGAGCTCTGGGGTGCAGGGGGTTTAATATTTTCAGTGAATAATGTTTTTTTTGGTAACACTTTACAATACGGGTGCACTAATATACATTAATTCATGCTTAACTAATGCACAGATAATCATGAGTTAATGTATAACTCATGAAGAACTAAAGCGTTTATTAATGATTACTGCATAATAAAAAGTCTATATGATTAATAGATTAAGTAATACATGAATTGCTATCAATTCAATGTGTCACTGTGCATTAATTCCTTAATGACTATTTTATTAACTAATAGTGTAAATTAATGTGTTAATTACCACAATTGGTCAAAGCTATGCACTTCAAATTCCAATTGCCTGCTTTAATTAATCATTTGCAAAGGTATCATTATATTATGACTTTACTTGTTGGGGCACATCATTATTAACTAGTCATTTAGTAATTGTAGTCATTTGCACATGAATTTGCACTAACAATGAAGTAATTCATCATGTATTAATGCATATTAGTGTACCTGTCATATTATCTGGAAGTTGAAATACAAGGATTTGACTCATTCTGGTAATTAACATTAATTAACACTATTAAAAAATGAGTTATTATGAAATTAATCCACAATTACATATTTAATTAATAACAATTCATGTATGAACTAATACATTAACATTACAGACTCTTAATTAGTTTCTAATTTGGTAATCATTAATGAGTAGCTTAGATAATCATTAGTTACACATTAATTCAATATTATTTGTGCAGTAGTTAAGCATGAATTAATGCTTATTAGTGCACCAGTATTGTAAAGTGTTACTGTTTTTTTTGTTTGTTTGTTTTTTTTAAATCTGTATCTTACACAAAGATACAGTATGGCCTCAGAAACCTTGAAATATTTCACACAATGACATTGTATGGTACTGCATTCGTTTTGAAGCTTGAAAGATGGAAAAAGTCATGGGTTTGCAACAACATAGATTAAATACAATTTCATTTTGTGTTCACTGTTCCTTTTAAGGACAGATATGCAAATAGTAGCGTCAAGAAGAGTCAAAACTTGTGCTGCATGCTCCATTTCAAACTACAGATCGTGTTGAACTTTTCTAAGGATTCTAAAACAGTGTTTATGTCTCTCGGCCACTGCTGAGTTTTTTGATGCTATTCTGTTGGAAAAATCTCTGTAGTCAAACCTCTACTGCATGTCCCAGTTTGACACTGAGCTCAATCAACATCATCCCAGAGCCGGATGAAACAACCTGGTGAAAATAGCAGCTCACACAGCACTGAGATACATCTTTTTGTACGGGAGGATTTTTCTTCGAAGACGACTCGGGAGAAGTTGTTTGAGTTCATCGTGAGATGTGGTTACATGTATAAACATCTTGCAAAATTATTTGCAGACTCGTCCTGAGTGCAGTTTCAGACTACTTCGCTGCCATGTTCACAAATGATGTCAGGGAGGCAAAACAAGAGGAAATTAAAATGGAGGGTGTTGATCCAGAGGCACTGAAAGCACTGGTTCATTTTGCTTATACTGGTGAGTATCTACATTCCACTTGCAGACTTTTTTACGATTTTTTTTTTTCATTGATGCCAGTAGGCAAACACTCATTTACAAACAAAAACTAACTGTTTAACATTGCACCAGTTAAACATGCATTTTATTCCTAGAATAATTTTGAAAGGTTTGCTGCATATTTTAGCATTTTCTCTAAATTTACAGGAGTCCTGGAGCTAAAAGAGGAGACAATTGAAAGTCTTTTAGCTGCTGCTTGCCTCCTCCAGCTCTCACAAGTTATCCAGGTCTGCTGCAACTTTCTGATGAAACAACTGCACCCATCCAACTGCCTGGGGATCCGTTCATTTGCTGATGCACAGGGATGCATGGATCTTTTGAATGTCGCTCATATCTACACTATGGTAGGACCTGGCATATAAAGTTGCTTGTCAAGGATAAATTATACATTACCTATAAATAGTGCTAACATTTGTCCTGACTGCTAGTTGCTGACCTTTTACAGTAATTTTCACTGTAGAATTACAGTTAAATAACGCCACACAGTGAATGGGAGTTAAATGATTGTGATGGTTGTAGAATCCCAATGATTATCTGTGTCTGCATTACAGTAAGCTCATGCATATTTACAGATTAACCAGTATAATGTCTAGAGTACAAGCTGGCAATGTTCCCGGCATGCACTCTGTCATGAATAAATTATGTGGTTTCATTATTTTACTATTTGCTGGTTTATATCACTGTTGTTTTTTACTTATTTTGTAATGTACAGATGCATTTAAATGTAGGTTGATTGTCAGAATAATTGATTTTTAGTATGTATATCCAAAGTCCTTTCAGGCAAGTCATGCCACTCGCCGCCATCTTGGTAACGCCTCCGGGCAGCTATTTTGGACTTAACAAGACCAGGCTCCTATCTAAATGAATGGGCAGAGAGTCAGAACTGCACTTCCACTGGTCACCGAGACATAAAAACTGCATGAATAGAAACAACAGTAAAATATAATAAAAATTGCTGGAAAAGTTTGATGACTTTGCATTAAAATAAGGTTTAAAACACCGTTTTCGCCGACTCCTTGTTGCGTGCGCGCTGCACAGTTTGAAATGCACGCTCTTGCTCACTCGCTCTAGATTCCGAGAGATTTGAACTAATTTGCGGGCATCAGCGAGCCTCCATCAACCTGCGGGAGACACCCGGAACTTCTGGGAGACTTGGGATGTCTGATATTTACACAACGCACACATACACTGCATATCTAATCTACCGCCTTTTCAAACAGTTACGTATTTAAATGTTTCCCGGCTTGACCGTTAAACGCAGACGATTGGCTGTCTAGCGGGAGGGGCGGGGCATTTGCATAAAACCGCCATCTTTGGTGTTACGGGTTTTCCCTATACATTTGTATTAAGAATTGAGGAAGTGGCATGTCTCTATATGGTATATCTCATACTAAAGGTTCGCTAGAGATAACAACCATCTGGGGAATAATTTTTCCACATACAGTGAAGGGAAATATAGTTAAAGGACAAGTTCAGTATTTTACAATTAAAGCCCTGTTTTAAGATTGTTTCTGATGAAATAGAATTGTTAAGATTGTTTTTTAGACAAATACTGCTGTCCCGAGAATTTTTGGAATCTGTGGGTGCACCCTCACACCTCCACAATGGTAGCATAGGTGCACAGGAACAATCCTTCATAAAACGCATAAAACTTTAGTTTACAAAGACGTGAAACTCACCGAGTGGTCTTGGGTGTTCACTGATATGCTCACACAAAAATCGTATTCTGGCGGAAATGGAAATGGGGTTGTTTGTATTCTTTCTGTAGTCTTATGCAGTCATGGTATCGTAGCCTACACTATAGGTAATCCATCCGTCTCCATATTAAATCCATATTCTCACATAAAAATCGCTGCAAAAGATACTTTCCTACAGGCATGGGCGAGGCTAGCCCCTTTTTAGGGGTGCTGAAGCACCCCTAAAAAGGAGCTCAGCACCCCTAAAACTTGGAGCAAGAAATGTTGTTATAAATGTATGTTATTCTGTAGGCTACAGGTGTTTTACCATTCGTTGTAAAACTGTTGACCTATTTTTCTGAACGCCACACAACCGTACATTCTTCCGTTGAGAGCTTGAATAATAGACGGATGGATTACCTATAGTGTAGGCTACGATACCACGACTGCATAAGACTACAGAAAGAATACAAACAACCCCATTTCCATTTCCGCCAGAATACGATTTTTGTGTGAGCATATCAGTGAACACCCCAGACCACTCGGTGAGTTTCACGTCTTTGTAAACTAAAGTTTTATGTGTTTTATAAAGGATTGTTCCTGTGCACCTATGCAACCATTGTGAAGGTTGGGGGAATCCGAAAATTATCGGGACAGCAGCATCTGTCTAAAAACTTAACTTAATATCAAAATCAATTATTTATTTTGTACCACTATTACATTGGCTGAAAGAAAATGTGATATAATTCAATTAAATGAATTTAAAAGTGAAAAAGGTCTAAAATCCAAGTCAAAAGAAAAGCTAATCACCACAATGATTAAAAAAAAATTAAAAATGCTTACCCAATTATCTAAATTATAATAATATTTATTCATCTGTTTTTTTTAATTACAATTTCTGTTATCATAGAAAATGACACAGTATACTATCACAGTACAATTCTAGACATAGTATTTTCATGTCAGAAATTACTGATAAAGTAAGGTGACTTACTAAAAAGCAGAAATGTATCCCAGAATATCCAAGCAGCTCTACAAAGAAAGTTAAATGGTTATTGGAACTGTCAATCAAGAATTTAAAGGCTAGATTTTGAGTAAATTACAGACTGAAATATATCAGTAACACTTTACAATACAGGTGCACTAATAAGCATTAATTCATGCTTGACTAATCCACAGATAATACTGAATTAGTGTGTAACCAATGATTATCTAAGCTATTCATTAATGATTACCACATTAGGAACTAACTAAGTAAGGTTAATGTATTAGTTCATACATTAATTAAATATGTGATTGTGGATTAATTCCATAATAACTCATTTTTTAACTAACAGTGTTAATTAATGTTAATTACCAGAATGAGCCAAAGCCTTGTATTTCAACTTCCGGATAATATGACAGGTACACTAATATGCATTAATACATGATTAATTACTACATTGTTAGTGCAAATTCATGTGCAAATTACTACAATTACTAAATGACTAGTTAATAATGATGTGCCCCAACAAGTAAAGTCATAACATAATGGTACCTTTGCAGGTCATTAGCAAATGATTAATTAAAGCAGACAACTGGAAGTTGAAGTGCATAGCTTTGACTAATTGTGGTTATTAACACATTAATTTACACTTTTAGTTATTAAGTAATTAATACACAATGACACACTGAATTAATAGCAATTCATGTATTTCTTAATCTATTAATCACATAGACTCTTTATTAGTTGCTGATGCACTAATCATTAATTAATGGTTTAGTTCTTTATGAGTTATACATTAACTCAGTATCTGTGCATTAGTTAAGCATTAATTAATGTATGGAATTGTATGGAAGAGAGCAGCATGAACATTCTTCTCAACGTCTCCTTTTGTGTTCCATCGACCAAACTAAATTCATAAAGGTTTGAAGCAACATTAGGGTGGCAAAATTTTCACTTTGAGGTGAACTTTAAAATAAAATCTTGAACCATGTCAACTCTTTTCCTGCATATTGAAAAACAGGAAATACCACAAGTTTTAAAATCTAGTCACTGACCTAGACAATTCCAAGCATAAAATGACTTGATGTGACATTTTGTATCTCGGCATGCGGTCAGTTTAAAGGGGTGTGCAGAGCTCTTTGATGTGTGAGAAATATAGCAAAGGCAGCTTTGGTTAAATAATGCCAATACATTAAGTATTCTCAGGAGCCCAAAGATCCCCAGAGCACATTTGCTTGATGGGCATTTCTCTGCCCAAGTGCGGAAACAACTTAGGAAGATAGCCGTTATCTCCTGAAGGACATCTGCACAGGCTGTTTACAAAGGGCTTTCCAGAGCAGAGAGGTTAATCTAATCAGAGAACACAAGCAGAAAATTTCCTGTTCCATCACTTCGGTAATGAACACAGAGCTTCCTGGTTTGCTTGCTGTGGTGTTCAGATTATAAAGTTCTTTTTTTGACAAGCTTGTTTTTCCCTGTTTCTGTCTCATCCTGACATTACATCTGTGTGTGTGTGTGTGCGTGTGTGTGTGTGTGTGTGTGTGTGTGTTTGTGAAGCTGCAGTCTTACATGGGTTAATGTCTCAGTTCGAGTCATCTATGGCCTGTTTGTGTTTTCTTTTGAATGTAAAAGGGAGATTCGTTTGCAGTAACAAGAGGAAAAGAATGCGCAGAATAAAGCAACTGAGACAATGCTTAGATAAAATACTGACAACACAAACACTGCTCTAGGTCAAATTTCCCCTCATGAATACATTAGATTTGGTGCAACCCATTAAATCCTCACATCCTCCCTTACTATTTAATCCATTTAGATATTCCGGAGCCTTGTGCCTCTCACACTAATATTGCTGCGGGACCTGTTACTTGCTGTTCAGTTTAATGCCCTTGCCTAAAATATATGCCCCGAGAGGCCTTAAAATTAATGTTTGCAGTGAAACAGAATTAATGTATTCAATTAATTGCCAGGGTGCTTGTGATGGTAATTGCAAATAATGAATCTATATCAATGTCACCAGAATAAGTAGAGTTTAAATCTATATTGAGGAGGGGCTGAAAATCAATGCATGGTACTTATTTAATTGTGTGTGTGAGCTAAGCTCCGAGAGCCCAGGCGCGGCTTTAACAGAGATGATGCTGTTTAGATCTGATTAATGATCAATAGGATGTTTACTACCCTTATTTGCAACAGAATCAATGGGGATTACTTCTGCTGCACAAAGGAGACTCTGGAAGTGCCATAAGTAATGAACAAGCTTGTTAGAGAGATTTACGCCATCCTCTTAACTTGCTACAAGTTGAACCTTGAAAGAATGGTTTTATCAGAGAGCAACTCAGATGTCCTTGTGGACGCATTGGAGCAGATCATTGTATCGCTGATATGACATGTTTTTAAACATTTATTAGATTCTTAAAAATGAATCATTGAAAACAAGATGTTATATTTTGTGTCAGTGCCATCCACTTGTTAAGTCGTGACATAACGAATACTCTTTCAGGTCCAAACCTCTACTCCGTTTCAAGCGAAAAGACCATCTTAACGGTAGCATGTGAGCACTAATCAATCATATGAATGAATGAAAAGTGTTAACTTTGAACATGTAAAAAAGAAAAAAAACAATCAATAACAATCTAAATAATAAATTGCATAAAAATAAATATAAATAAAAAATAATAATAAAAAAATAAAATAAAAAAATATAAATAAACTATCACCTAACTAATAACCTTCTTCCTCTCTATACCTTGCATATACCTTATTTTTACAATGCTTTTTAAACTTAGAGTCATACTTGGGCATTGTTTAAATACTGAACTTAATCTGTTCCACATCTTCACTCCACATAACGAAACACACCCAGCCCTAATATTATATCTCCCTTCTCTATTAAAAAAAAAACAGTTGTTGAATATTGCCAGGGTGTAGGTTATTTTTTGCTTTATACATCATTTGTGCTGTTTGAACATAAACCAGATCAGTAAATTTCAATGTCTTGGATTTTAAAAATAATACATTTGTGTGATCTCTATAACCAGCACCATCAATCATCCTTATGGCTCTTTTTTAAACCTCATGAACCCGTTCTATGTCCACCCCATCTACCTGTATCCGAATTTGTATACTCTTTTTACAGTTACCAAATTGTCACAGTCTTCGTCTGCACCTGTCTGTCTTAGTCTTCACTACACTTCCCAGGATCCTCTTGTTTCCACACCTGTTCTCGCTCCCACAATCATCCACCTGTTCAGCGTCATTATCATCTGTGTCACCTGTCTTCACCTCGTTAGTGTTCATTTGTATCTGTATTTAGTTCTCTCTATTGGTTCAGTTCGTGTCGGTCAATGTTGACTCTACATGGTTGTGTATGCAGTGTTTATGTCAAAGTGATATTGAGAGTACACTCTTAGAAGAAAAGGTTCTATATAGAACCTTAAAAGGTTCTAAAGCGCTATGTATTTGGAACACCTAAAATGCAATGCATGTGAATGATCACAAAAGTCAAGATATTGGGGTTTAAAAACGTAATGAATCAATATCACACGAAGAGTGCCTTTTCAGTTTTTATCTTCCAAAAATCAGCATGATTAAAATGTGACATTAAGTTACAACAACAGTTTAACAATAAATGAATTACAACTACACAATGTTGCAGAATAATGCAATATATGAATGAATAATAGCCTATAAAGAACCATTGTGCCCAAAGGGTTCTTTTTTGTCATTATAGAACCTTTTTTTTAGCAAAAAAGTTCCTTTGGAGTTGAGTAAAGAACCCTATGCTTCATATATAGAACCCCAATGAACCTTTTTTTTTTTCTAAGAGTGTAGTATTATTTGGAGTGTTTGTGTTCCCTGTCTGCCTATCTGTACCTGTTTGAGAGTATTATTAGAAAAGTGTTTGCATTGAAGCATTTGCCTCATTTGGCAAAGTTGGTTTTATTGATGTTTAATGATAATTTATTTCTATCAAACCATCCTTTTAATTTATAAATTGCTGAAGTAATAATCTCCACTAGTTTCTGTAAAATTCCCCCCCAGAACAAAAAATATTTGTGTCATCCACATTTAGTTCTGCTTTTACTCTCTTTGTAACTTTACATATATAATTTATATATATCAAAAACAATTTTGGACCCAAAACTGATCCCTGGGGGACGCCACAAGTAATGTCCAAGTACGACGATGAGTATTCCCCCAACTTCACAAATTGTTTCCTACCTCTTAAATAACTTTTCACTCAGTGCAATACTATGCCCCTGATCCCATACCGTTCCAATTTATTAATTAATATATTATGATTGATTGTGTCAAAAGCTTTTTTAAGATCGATGAAAACTTCAACTGTATACTGTTTGTGTTCTAAAGCGTTTGTGATTTCCTCGATTGAATCAATGAATGCCAGTGATATTGAACTATCTGATCTAAATCCATATTGATTGTCAGAAAGTATTTTACATTTATCTAAGAATTTATTCGGAAAAGTTTTTCTAGAATTTTGGAAAATTGAGGTAAAAAATAAATAGATCTATAATTTGTGAACGTGTCTATCCCTAGTTTTGTACAATGGAACAACTTTCACCCTTTTTTGCCCTTTTAAGTGCATTATTTTAATTCCGAAAAAAAGTTTTCCCTGTTTCACTGAGATTACAGAATAGGGATTACACTTTATTTTGATAACCCACTTTAGACATTCTACTAATTTTACAACTAACGTATATGTCAGCCAACTCTCAGTAATTTGCAACTACATGTCAACTAACTCTCATTAGAGACTAATAGGTTATAGTTTTATGGTTAGTAGAATAAGTTAAGCCTAATTGCAAAGTTACTTGTAGTCAGTAGAATATCTATTGGAGGACCATCAAAATAAAGTGTCAGCAGATATTGAAGGGGACTTATTTTGCCCCTTTTTTAAAGATGTGATATAAGTCCTAAGTGTCCCCAGAATGTCCCCATAATTTTTACCATTAAAGGGTTGTTGTAGGGTGTTTTCCATACATTTATGATGAACGCCATGTAAAATTTAATTTTGGACAATAGGTCCCCTTTAAGCAGACTGTCTACTAACATTCTAATGAATGCTATTGATAGCAGACTGTTTAAAGTGTACTATCAAGAAAAAAAAAAGAAAAGCCCAGTATGGAGATAAAGATTAGGATCATGAGTTTTTGGTGGTACTACAGCACACAAGTATACTGTATATATGATTGCGTTTGGAATCTGAAGAAGTGTTTGTCCAAGTGGTGACTTGTAACGTTAGACTTAACAACTGGATTGCTGCATTAGATACAGCGCGAAAACATTTCAATATTTAATTAAATAGGCCTAAATAAATATATTTTGGAATTGTACACGTAGTTAAGGACTTGCAATTAATGTCTCATTGCATTTATCAATGTCTCACAGAATTATAAAATAAGCAAATACAATTGCTTAATATTTCAGGAACACTTTCTAGAGGTCATTCAGAATCAGGAGTTCCTCCTGCTACCCACAATGGAAATTGTCAAGCTTTTGGCCAGTGATGAAATCAATGTTCCAGATGAAGAAACGATTTTTCAAGCACTGATGATGTGGGTTCGCTATGATGTGCAGCCCCGCCAGCAGGATCTGGGAGTGTTACTGGCATATATTCGACTCCCCCTTTTACCGCCACAGGTTTGCCAATAACATGCATATGAGACTATTGTTCATTTCATACAACTGAATGTAATACCTAAAAACCTAATGTAATATTTAAATATTATTCTCCAACATTCCACTGTTTAGTACCCTTTTCTGTTGGATGTTAATGCACTATTTCTTGATTTAGCTTCTTGCTGATCTGGAAAACAATAAGATGTTTTCAGAAGACCTGGAATGCCAGAAGCTCCTAATGGAAGCCATGAAGTACCATCTTTTACCAGAGCGCCGTCCCATGCTACAGAGCCCAAGAACCAAACCACGGAAATCCACTGTTGGATCACTGTACGCTGTTGGAGGGATGGACGCCTCTAAAGGTGGACCATTATTTAGCTACAGTATTTCTCTTTCTACTTTTTATTATAGCATTACATCTCATTGCCATAATATATATATATATATCTCTGAGAGACCCTTTTTTTTGTTGCGGTCAGCTATTAGCATGCAAATCTACAACTAACAATAAACTAAGAGTCTGTCTACATACAGGGTCTACAACAATAGAGAAGTATGACCTTCGCACAAACAAATGGATCCAGGTTGGCATCATGAATGGGCGAAGACTTCAGTTCGGGGTGGCAGTGATCGACAACAAACTCTATGTGGTAGGAGGAAGGGATGGGCTCAAGACCTCTAACATGGTGGAGTGCTACAATCCAATCACTAAAGTGTGGTCCACCATGCCTCCAATGTCAACCCACAGACACGGATTAGGTGCGTTCTTTGAATGCTTCAGATAATTGTGTAATCTTATACACATATGTTCATCTATTAATAACTTACATGCTCACTATCTGCTTCTGTTATTGAAGTGGTATGAAGTATGAAATAGTCAGAATATATATATATTTTTTGATGGAATATTTTGCTGAACCTTTAGACAAAACCTTTTGTTTTTGTTGAGTATCATTTGATACATCAGGCTTTTATGACTGATGAATTATGAAAAATGAGAATATGGAACTCACATTTGAGGAAACAAAACAACAACAACAACAAAAACCCTCAGTTTTATTTGGCGGCCCAAACAGAGCAAAAATATGCAATTTGGTGCAGTTACAATGCAGGATGAATTACTGATAGCTTGTTGTGTAAATCAATGAGATCTTTATAACAGTAAAGAAAACTTCTTTCATAAAATTAATCTAAATATCAGTTGACTAACCCTGACTTTACATCTCCCAATAATGTTTTAGTAAGATGATATTCAAAGGTATAGTTTTATGATCAAAGCTTTGTAGTTTTTAGTGTAGGGGAAACAACATTTAAACATAACTTCTGTAAAGAGAACAGAAACAACCTCACATTTACAACACCATTCTTTATGCTGTAATTTATAAAGATTTGCTCATGATTATTAATGAAGCTAGCTCACCCGGTAGGCCATCTGAAAGGAATACATTGCTAATCAGCTGTTAAAGAAGAAGAAATACTACTACAATGAGAGTATAGTTCATAAATGAATACTTATTAATTTATTAAGCCAATTTGCTTTAATTTCCATGTAAGGGTATAGGTGCATTAGTGAGTAATTTGTAGAGGAGACAAGTGACACAACTTGAACCTGTCATGTTGAACAACGTTTTCTGTTGGACAAAAATAAACACCTTAACTCAAGTCTGGTTTAATGATTGGATAATTTTTAAACACAGCTCCATGAAGCTTTATTTCGAATGGTTTAGAGGACCATTGTATCAAACTAGCAAAGGCACGTGAGTTCAGCAACTTAATGATTTGCTGATTACATTTAACAGATTACACTTTCATGAAAACATTTGCAATTAGTTTGCAAAGGTGGTATTAAAGCCCACATCTTTTGGCTGTTGTTGTTGCATTTACAAAATCCAGACCAGCAGGTGTCGCCATTATAATAAAATAAAATAAATAAATAATAACAAATTTGAATCAATTAAAAATTGCAGTAATAGTGCTGGCTTTCTTGACATTGGTTCTTACTCTTGAAAGTTGATCATTTAAGCACCAAACAGACACTAACCTAAATTGACAATTGAAATTGAATAGAAAATTAAGTGTATGTGTTAAACAATAAATGCAAGCATTATTGCTGACTATTTCAATAAGGTGGGACATAACAGAAATTGTGACTTTATCAACCATGTCTCGGAAAATAACTATGAAAATAACTGGGTGGTCTCACATCAAAACAATATGTGTATATTACTAAAGGCAATCTGAGCTGCCCATAAAAATGTATATAAAAAATATGGCAGGTAATTTAAACTCGTAGAGGAGAAAATGCATTGTACAATAATCCCATAAAACTGACACTCAAATGTTGCTCATTGAGGTCTATAAAGTGTACTGCAATATCAGAACCAAAATGTCGGGCAAGAGACAATTTATATGTCAAGCCCCCAAAAGCGACAGCCAGAGATTTATAATAGAAACATGAGGGACCTTTTCTGTAAAGGGAGCAGCGAGATGCACCATGAATACTTAATGCTTACCACAGCGTCTCAGGACTCTCGTCTTCAGAGTCAGACCGGAAGAATGTCTTTAGCTACTGATGAAGTGCTCCTATGGAAATTAAATCCATAGTATTGTCATTTGAATTTTGCCATTTGCCAGTTTCACTACAATACAAAGACTAAGACAGACAATTAATTTGGATTGTGTATTTGTCGAATGTATGCCGTGCACCACCAAAAGCTGAGCCCAGAGTCATTCTCTTTACTTGTTTTATTCATTTATTTCTTCAAAAAGGAATTGCTGTGCTGGAGGGGCCCATGTATGCAGTGGGAGGCCATGACGGATGGAGCTATTTGAACACAGTAGAAAGGTGGGACCCCCAGGCGAGGCAGTGGAATTATGTGGCCAGTATGTCTACCCCGCGCAGCACTGTTGGAGTCACTGCTCTCAATGGAAAGTAAGGGATTCATTTGTTCTTATTTTCTTTGGTAGGATTGTTGCGCTACCATACCATAACTGAAATATCTAAATTCAGACAGGGGATACTGCACTATATTACCACTGTAATAATATTGTAATATGTAAAACATTTCAATTTGGAATTTATTTAACTCAAAAAGAGATGGAAAGTGGGAAAAAAAGAAGAAAAAAAACTTTTCTATCAACAGCAGTATACAGAATGTGCAGTGTGCTGTGACTGATCGCTTTTCTCCATGGATTCTCCTCATGATGAGGTCTGAATTAGGTTCTGTATCCAATACACTGCGTAACCTTGTACATCCAGACGGGAGTTAATAGGCTCTGAGACCAATGCGTCTCTAGTGTCTTTTACATTAAAGTCACTTGAGTGGCAGGCGAGCTGCTGTTAGTTTTATCCCCCCCCAAAAAATAAAAAATAAAGGCTGGTTTTGAATCTAGCAGAACATTGACTGATGACTATGACCAGGTCAAAAACAAGCCCTTCAAGTGTACCTCTACAGCACATTGTCCTACTTTTCAAAGTAAATGATTGATCAGTCTTTTCAACAGAACATCTTTTTGGCTAAAATTTTGAGATGATTGTACTTTTGTCATTGCTCCACCAACATTTTGTAAAATACTTATTATTTAAAAAAAACAAAGCTCTAAACATATCTATTTTTCTTTTAATCATTGCTGATTTCGTCAGACATATTATACAACACCTTGGTCAGCAATCTTTGTTTTTAATGATACTATACATAAAGTTGACATTAATATCTTTCATTGAAAAACGTCTTATGTATGTAACCCTCGTTCCCTGAGTACGGAATGGTGACGTTACGTTGAATGGCGACGAAATGGGGGTTTCGCTTAGAAGCCTATCACCTTCAAATGTTTAAAAACGAAAAAATGCCATGGGTCTGTGGAATTTACATAGTGTAACTCCGCCCCACCTTGTGGGTCTATAAGAAAGAACGCTGGCAGAATGCAGCAATGGCGTTGACGTCAACAGTGCGGGAGGAACTCAGGTCTACTCGGGGGAAATTCACCCTGAGGAGAATATCGCACGTATCCAGTCCATGTAGTGGAATGGCAAGCAAGCGAAGACACCTAAGCAGATCCTAGTTGCTGGCTAGTTGAAGCGAGTACACCAGAGGACACCGGCTCCACTCGGCAGTAGAATCTCGCAAATGTGTTAGGTGTTGCCCAGCATGCAGCTCTGCAGATGTCTGTTAGCAAGGCGACATGCGCTAAAGCCCAAGAGAAAATCACACTCCGG